>NC_026007.2:67175795-67243040 GCF_000442705.2 Elaeis guineensis
CTCTATCTGCGGTTTTTTTTTTTTTGATAATGCATAATGATTATAGTCGTTATGTTACATAATAATGATAGCAATGTTAACAATTTTTAATGCATGTTTACGTATCGATCTGCATTAAATATCGATAATGGATAATCATTCCTATAAGAAAAACATAGAATAATAGCTAAATGATTTTGCCAAGTTATTTAACCATTAAGTAGAACTCTTTTGGGTATCATATTGACTGTTATTTCCCATGATCATCTTAATCAAGGGTAAGTAGGATTCCTTTAAGGATTTTGCATCGAACAACCCGTCTCCTAATTTTTGCTCGTGAAAACTATAGATTCCTTTAGTTATGCTACCATAGTTCACCCACACACCACAACCCCCACCAACAATCCCCCCCCCCCACACAAAAAAAAAAAAAAAAAAACCCACAATGAAACCTTTATCTGATGGCATGACATGTATATTCAAATAATCAAGCAAAGATATTTGTCAATGTATTGCATATATAATAGAATATTGATGCTTGATCCCACCACTATAACAATTGTTGAAGTCCCTTGGAAAAAAAGGAGAAATGGAAATCTCTTAGTCTAAAATATATATGTCAAAGAGAGTGGTTCTGGACGTCAAAGGCGCCCTGATATATTGCCCGTCTCAGTGATGACTGATACCGAGATGAACTGAAATATCAGTTTATATTGGCCAAGGCGGAAGATAGAGGTATTCCAAGTGCATGATTCGCTGTTATTTAAGGGCTGAGATACTGAAGTATCAGCTGATATAATGAAACAAATTAAGTCTATCTTCTTCAACCTTGATTTAATATTTACAACCAAAAACTCATTTGAGATAATAAAAACATATTAATATTCTTAACTATATATATATATATATATATATATATATATATATATATATATTGATGTAAATATGGTAAGCTGTCACCATTTCATTAAGAAAATGATGGGGGAGTTTTATAAAAGAAACAGAGGGTGAGAGCCATTGAGAGAGAAGAAACAAAGGAGGTCAGTATTACCAATTAGACAGAATAAGGTCCATCTATCATCCTTGGGCTGAGAAATCCAGCTCAAGAGAAGGATGATCAAAGTACCCAGAAGATAGGTATGTGTTTATAAAAATTCTCTCATTTCTTTCCAACCCGTACTCCGGTCCATATATAGCATGTATATCCAAGACCAACAGGTGGTAATCTTGTCCATGTTCAAAGAAAGATTTGTCTGCAAGCTATGATTATTTCTCTTTCAGGAAATATCAGGAGGCTTGTAATTAACCCATCCTTCTAGATCATAGGTTTAACAACTATGATAAAGAATAAGTAGGGAAGAAACATGCACCTCAGGCAGTTAGAAGAGTTGACCTAGGCTGTCATGTCTAAAGGAGGGGCAAAAGAACGAATTAATAGCAACGATAGCAAGTATTCAAAACCAACATCTTAACAATGACATCACTCACTCAAGCAACATGAGGGCAAGCTTTATACACGTCGATCGTCACAGTCTCTTTGTTAAGTGCAAACGTCTCAGTAATCATACTCCTACGTTGAAAAGAACCATGCATGCCCCATTTTCTTAGCGAGCAGGTGGTGTTGATGCCTTTTCCTACAAGGGATAGACTGCTAAGACCAAAGTTACCACCCTATTGGTAAAGTTGCACCGCATATCAACACATGTTGCACACGTTAATTTTGGTAATTTCAGGTTTTTGTGTAACGCCTTCGCTAAGTTTTGTTTGTGTAGATAGTTTGATTAAAAGTGGGGTTGGTCTTGGTTGTCCAGTAAGTATGGAAAGCAAGATAGCAATGAAAAGGAAACTTCACTACCTAATCCTCTGCCCCATTTGTTGGATAGAAAATGAAATTTCCTATGTCACTGATCAGTGTAAACAATTAATTTTAAAGACTATATGTGTAAAGAACGTTTAAGACTACATGATACCAGGTGATTTGGTGCCCAGAATTACAAAGTTGGTGACTGATGGATGGAAATGATGGCTGGGAGTAGCAATGCAAGAAAGGGACGTTCTCTGTCTCTATATTTTATTAACCCATCACCAGTTGGTAGTAGGATGATTCAACGACTCTAATGATTCTATACTTGTGTGCCTGAATTGCATCATAAAAATAATAATCCAAGAAAATCTGAAAGATAGTGATCATATTCCTGTTTTTGTACACCAAATATCATTGAGGTGTGGTTGTTGAAGTGTGAGTTTGGACTTGTGGACAATGTTATGGAGTACAAGTATTCTCCCAGTTCTCACATTTATGTTGCTGCAATGAGTTGCTGCTAACCATTAATCTGATTCATATTTCATTGTTATTTGTTAAGAGATTCACCTCTAATCAATAGGCAAAAGAATCGACTGAATTATGGCTATTAACTCTTGAAAAGCTTTATAATTAAGTTCCATGTGAAAGAGGATAGGATTTAATTAATGCTATTTTATTATCCTCCTACTAGTCTCTCTGCTTAAATTATGCGATTTATTTTGGGGCAAATGGATGGGTAAGAAGATTTGTCTTTTGGTCACTTTTGGAACTTAAACCAACATCCAATGACGCACCACACCAAGATGGTACCACCCAACAAACCCCTCTCCCAAACCAACAGCTTTCCAATAAGAGATTGGCTCGCATTCACGTGCAATAACAAATTGAGTAACCTTCCATTTTTTGAGCGTCTTCTAATTTACATGCTTCCAGCTCCATGATGCTTCATTGATTTGCTGCTATCAACGCATGAACCCATGAAACCATGGACATAGATTAGGAGGGGGAAGGGTTGTATCCTTCGTGTGAAGGAATAATTTACCTTCTTTTGCGTGAATCCTCGCATTCACGTGCAATAACAAATTGAGTAAGCTTCCATTTTTTGAGCGTCTTCTAATTTACATGCTTCCAGCTCCATGATGCTTCATTGATTTGCTATCAACGCTTGAACCCATGAAACCATGGACATAGATTAGGAGGGGGAAGGGTTGTATCCTCCGTGTGAAGGAATGATTTACCTTCTTTTGCGTGAATCCACTATTGGATTACACAATAATCTCTTTGAGATATCTACGTAGATAGATAGATAGATGAAGTTTGGAGTGCTTTGAGAGTTATGCAATGCACGATGTAATGGTTGATATCGTCAAAAAAAAAAAAAATTCAATCATTCTTTCATGCAACAGCATAAGTCGAATCTATATAAGAGAGAGCCCACAACCTAGCTCACTCACCTCTCTCCATTGCCGTGCATTGTTAGTTCCCTTACGACCAAAGTTTACCATTAGGACTGAAATGTCAAAGACAACTATGACATTTGCGTTGTTCTACAATAATTATTTAGATCAACATGCTGTATTTGAAGAACATATGTTGTATCTTTTGTGCAAATTCAGTATTAGATCGCTTGTTGATCGCTTTGATATCCATGTAGATAGATGAATGATGGAGTTTTGGGTACTTCAAGACCTATGTCGTGCATAGTCCTATAGTTGATTTGTGTGAAGGGTGCAAACGGTCCAACCCATATCCGTATTTGAATATCAATTTATAATTATCTTTATCATATTTGTATATTATATTTACTTTTGGTTTTTTGTTAAAATATTTTGATGGTATGAGTTTTATTATAGTATATTTCCAGCATGTTCTGATTATGTGTATACATATAAACAGATGCATATATATATACATGTATGCATGTATGTATGTATGTATGTGTTTGTGTGTGTGTGTATATATATATCAATACAAACATGTATATGTGAGAGTGCATGTATTCAATTGTGTGTATTCATGTATGAGTTGGATGATACATTTTAACTCTTTGAAAAAAAGTAAATAATTCAAAAGCAACGATGGACTATCCAAATTCAAGATCAAACTACTAAATATAATTTACATAATGAAGGATAACTATAAATCAAACTTCTTATGTTTTGATAAGTCCTAATCTAATCATCGAATACGTAAAATAGACAATTTTAATAGCATTGTGCTATATTTTTCTTATCATCTAGTCATCAAAATCTAATGAATTCAAATCTATCTATATTTTAAGATGTGTAGATAATGATCCAAAAGGCAAATTTTCATTATATTGTATATTTTATTACACTAGTTAATTGATACCATTTGCACCGGCTTGATAGATAGGTTAAAGAGCACTAAAATAAAGAAATTTTGATTTCTAAATGCTTTTGTGATTTAAAATATTTTCAATAGTTTGGATCTTCAATTTGAAGGCCTATCACTTATTTTTAATTAGGTTACTCGTTTTACAATTAGGTATGTGTATGCACATGTATGTATACATGTATGTATATTACTATATTTGTATTATAATATAAGGCTGAGCTATATTTATCTAGGCTCATGAAGTTTTGCAAGTCTACATCCTTCCATCTTTTTGCTCCAAAATATCAACAGGCTATGTCACACTAGAGTTGATCAAACACTTGGCCGGACTCTATAGCAGAAGTTAGGCTCAGTATCTATGCTCGGATTTGGGCTAGTCCGAACATCAAGCTTATAATTTTGCCCAATCCCATCCTGATCTTGAAGAGCCAACCCTAGGCTCGCCCATTAGACCGATTTCTCCTTACCATTATTGGCCAAGTGTAAAATAACATCAAACAATATATTTTTGTTAAACAATATAATTTAATTCCCTTAGCTATATAATATATTATTATTTCACTATAATATATAATTAGTTAATATAATTAATATTATATATATATATATATATATATATATATATATATATATATATATATATATATATAATTTTGGATTAGATCGGGCTATTTTTTATTTCTTTCAGAGCCGGTCTAATTTTTAGATCAAGCCTACTTTTTTTTGCCTAGGCCCGTCACATGGTCCTAATATTAGTGCCCAGGCCCACTATATTTTGGGGTAGGATGGGCGGGCTATCTAGCCTTTGATCAACCCTATGCCACGTTAGCGGCCAAGGTTTCAACAACAGTATTACACTTGTTATACCGGCAACTATAATGATCTTGAAACCGTCTTGTTATATTATATATGAAGTAATAATCATTACAACATGCTATTTAGCATTATAATGATCTATTATAATATAAATAATTATCATTATTTTTACTTGTATATTTTGTATATAAATACATTTTTAGAAAAATATTTCTTTTTTTTTTTTTTTGCATCCAACTTCCCTCCAACAGTGCTTATACATTCCAAAGTTATTTTTTTTTACCCAATAATAAGTGCATAGGAAAATAATTATATAACACCATAATAACAATCATTACAATAATGATTAAAATTAAATCTCTGATTTTAGATAAATAACGCCTATTATAACCCTTAGAGTGGTCAGGCCTTGCCATTATAATAGCGCAATGCATTATTTAAAACCTTGCTAGTTTGTATTAAAGAAAAACTTTACTAACTACAACGTTAAAAAGTATGAGCAGAAGTGAGGAGTGAAATCAATCCGCAGCATAAAAGGACCATCAGTTGCACACATTAGCTGTTCATGGAAAGATAGTATATTCTATAAACCCATTACAACAATTATTATAATAATAATTATTCTAATATCTATATATATATAATATTTAAATTCTACATTTCAGGTGAATAAGGATTATTATGACTGTTGCAATGGTCAATAACAATTCTGATGTTATATTTTTAACAGCAATACGTCATAAAAGTATCACGAGATCAACGGGAAATACGTACTGTGTCTGACCAACAGCCGAAAAGCAGGCCATTTTGGCATCAACAACCATCAATATACAGTAAAATAAAAACTATATAGGGATGACAAAATCAATTCGATTTGATAAAAATATATTATATTTAAATTCTATCAAATTTAAAAAATAATATTTGATCGAATTTAGATTCAGATTTAGATAAAACTCGATAATTATAGTATGAGCATAGATAAGGTATGGCTAATGCTATTTTCTATCCAAATCTGAATCCGAATCCAATTCAAATTTGAGTAATAACCGAACCCATATCCAAATATATATGTTTATAATTCTATTTTGATAATTTTGTTTTAGTTGATAATATGTATAAAATTATTTTGATTATTTATATATTTTATATTGAATTGTAATTCTATTTTTATGTTTGATTTTTATAAATCTGGACTTATAAATTATGTTCTACGTTGAATTAATAATTTTATTTTGATTGATAATATGAATAAAATTATTTTGATTGTTTATTTTTTTAAAATATAGAATAGGTATGGAATGGATATGGATTGGATATGGAAAAATGGATTATCCGTGAATATCTCTGAATTTATTGGGTATGAGAATGCATATCTCTTTTCTTATTTGATCGGGTATCAAATAAGATTTGGATATAAAGTATTAAATTTAAATTTAAAAACAAATAATATAATATTTGATCTAAATTTTATCCATTGTCAACTTTAAAATTATGGGACGTGTAGCATGTGCAGGAAATTGAATTAGGTGACGCTCAAACTAGTACAACGTATGACCTACAAAAGCCTTGATTCATGGATGCTTTGTCAGCAAATGAGCCCAAGTTCGTACGTGGGTCCTGTGCTTGGATCCCACGTTGACGAGCATTACCTCTTGAGGGCAATCATAAGTTGTGGCTGTGGGTCATTCACAAAGAAAAAAAATGTTGCGAATATTGTCCCTTCACAGCTGGTGATTATAGGACAACTCCATCATGCATGGTTGGACAAAGTATACCAACATTCTTGTGCCACATGACATGTTTATCATGGAGATGATTTTTGATACCATGGTTGGGCCCCTGGAGTTATTTGATGCTAAATGTGCTAAAGACTTTGTGATCATATCTAGGCTACTGCTTTTCTTGTGGTGCCAAACATCGTTGTCGGCCGAGATAATATCATGCGCGCAGTATATTGTATTGTGAATATTTTCTTATGCACCTGATGGTCTTTCTCAAACAAACACTACATTTTATCTTTTATATTTTCGCTCTCCTTTTTTTTATTATCTTTTATAGTCTTCATTTATTGAAGAGGTGTTTGGCTGGGAGGAATTATGGTATGGAATGAGAATGCAAACGGATGATTTCCATTCCAACCATTTAGTTTGAGAGAGTTTTATTTCAATTTTAATTTCGATACGGAATGAGCATAACCTAATCTCCATAAAATCTAATTCCAATTTTTTTTATGAATTTAAATCTCCATTCTAATTTTGATTCTGATCACGAATCCAACGCTATGAAGGATATGACGATTCCAATTCCCATTCTAATCTATTTTGATTTCGATTCTGATCGTGAACTAAATATTTTTTTAATTTTTTATAATAAATCATGTGCTCAAAAAAGAGAGTTTTTGATATGTGAAATGGCGCTCATGTCTAAGATGGAAATGGTTGGAATGTTGCAATAGTCATTGACTTCTAGTGTAGTAGAAATCAATATTTCTTCTCTTAGGAAGAAGATGAAGTGTACATAAATGGATAAATAATATTTTTTGCTTTAAGAGAGTGTTTGGTTCACAACTACAAATCAGAATGGATTGAAATGAGAATCAAAATAGTTATATCCTCCGAAATATTTAGTTCGTGATCGAAATTAGAATTGAAATGAAAATTTGAATTCTCAAAGGGAGTGGAGATTTGGTTTTAAGGAAATTGAGTCAATTCTCATTTTAATTTTGAAATCAAAATAGGATTCCTTTCAATTAAATGGTTGTAATGGGAGTCATCCATTCTGAACCCCAACTCTTTCCAACCAAACATCCTCTAAAATTTTGTTCCGATCAATTTTAACAATATGAAAATTTGACTCCTTCAAATTTCCACTTATCCAAGTAGATTGCAGCAATATAGAATTGATTATTTAGAATATAGAAATATAATTTTAATATGAAAAATATGTAAAATTGAAACATAGTATTGAATAAATATATAATAATCTAAAATATATATCTGATATTTATCTAATTTTATAAATAAATAAATAAATAAATATATATATATATATATATATATATATATATATATATATATATATATATATATATATATATATATATATATATATATATAGTGTGGATGTAAAATATTTGGCCAATTTTAAAAAACCGATTGAGTTCAAGCTTTTTCTTTTGAGACAACATAAAGGAATTTCCAGCCCCTTTCTAATTTCAATTTTTCGGAACCATGACACTCGAATTGTAGTGGAGTAATCTTATGGTTACACCAAGACCCACTCACTTGGACCTCATCTAGTTTAATAAGATAATAAATTTAAAAATAATATAAATGAGATTCCATCCGGACCTTTTATTAGTGTCCAGCTACTAGCTACTCTAACAATTGAATCAGGATGTCAACAATTTATTGACCTAAAAACTCAACCATTTTATCATGGGTGATACCAAGTTTAAATCACTCAAAATTGGGCAACAATCATTTTAAATAGAGGTTATTTTCCTAACCTGATTATTGAATTGGCTAGTTTTGGTTAGGATATTAGGGAGGCAGAGATAGCGACCGAGCTTTTATTGAAGATTAGAAAAAATTATAGGAAAGAGGAGAGAAGATTTAGAGAAGTTATAACAGCTGGTAGATGGAATAAGATGAAAAAATGAGAAGAAAGAATCAGACATCTTGTATGTCAGCCTTCATGAAAATTTCTAGGGGTATTTCTAACCGTCATCCAAACTCTTTCGAATTCTAATAGAAGATATTGATCATATAATGTATAGTAATTAAAAATATAAAATCCTTTTGAAGCCACAATCACAAGTGATGAATGTTTGTTACGAAAAACTTTGAAATTTCATTCTTCCAACACACCCATGTAATAGCTACGAGAAGCATAAGAACAACTCATCATACCTTTTTTAAAATTTTTTTCTGAATCGAGTTGAGACAAAGATAACTAAAAATGGATTGAGGATGTAGTATCTTAAGAATCAATTATGCCACCGTTCAAATAGATGAGAAAAATTGACATTAAAAAAAAAAAATGGTCTATGGTCTCTTAAGTCTAGTTGCACAACATACATCCACCAAAATTTTTGTCAAATTTCTTTCAAATTAGCTCTCTTGTATTCAATTTTCTTCTCTACACAACCAAAGGAAACATTTCATCTGAATTCATTCGAAGTGACCGTGACAAGAAAACCTAGTAGCTAGGTGAATTGTAACTAAACCAGCGATGACGTAGAAGAAAGCGATCTGATTCTCCAATTCATTGTCTTTTGATTAAAGAGTTTGGCCACCATACCATTTTTCTTCCGACTTCTCCGATATAGGTCAAAGCATGATCGTCTGAAGTTGTGGTAGGAATATAAATCTTGCTATTAAGTCTTGAAGGCAATTGTCATAACTTCTATTATTATTGATAATAGTGGTCCATACTTTCATTGTCATGGTAACTTGTGAGTTTTGAAAGGCTTTGTCAATGCAACCCTAATTTTACTGGTGTTAATATCTACAGCCATTATTTTCCAAAAAAATTGTGATCCTCATCTCCTCTATATAGATTTGTGGGGCGGGGTGGTGGATGGTGTGTATGGGGGAGCTGCGTGTTTGGCCATTCACAATTAACCGTGTTCTCGAAGCACCAGCGAACAAGCCATGCTCCGTGTCTCTCTCAAATTGGGACTCTCTCTTTGTCAAGTGGCAACATCACCCAAGAATTTTTTTTTTTTTTTTGTAAGTCAAGCAATCAAACTTCGAGCTTTTAGGGGCCAACATGGTATAACCTGTCAAGAAAACGAGGGTGCCAAACCCAAACTTGCAGTTATTGACTCCAAAACAGAATAATTCACAGGACATAGCATTTGCATGAAGTGGTTTATGTCCAACTTTAATTAGGAGAACATTGGGACCTTCATTAGGGTGACCAAGATTGACCAACTCACTTTGATTTAAGGATGCCAACATGGGCATGCATCTCAAAACAGCTTGCACAAGTATCAATACCAGCAAAAATTAACTCTCTTTAGTTCATGGGTAAGACGGCATGAATTAGAAAACAATCGGATCGATCACTGTTTGATTTTTATAATAAACCAATATATTGTAAAGTATCATTAGTCATTAGTGGCTTGAAGAAATCTGAATGACCGAACAAGATATATTTGAATAGAATGCTAGGCATATGATCGCTATATATATATATCCATTAAAAGGTTGTATCCCTGTAATATCTCACAAAAAGTAGTTGGAGAGAATATGAAAGCTATTGATTTGCAACATTTGGGATATAACATTCATATCAACAGTGATATATCATATCCTATAATTAATCTCGGGATACTGGGATCAAGGGCCTTTGGATCTCTTTCACTTATTCCTTCAAAGGAATACTTAGAGGAGAAAAGAGGGAAGAGAACCGGAGAGGATGAGGTAGAGTGGCCGGATCAAAGGAGGGGGAGCCCGCTCAGAATCGACTCTGGATGATGAGGCAGGGAGTCCATATCAGAGGAGAGAGAGTCGGCACGAAAGAGAGAAGAGATCTGGGATTTCGATTTAGGGATGAAGGACTAGGATAAGAGTTGAATTTTAACGATGCTTCATGAGTTATATCAATACTTTTCTTTATTGTAACTGATCGATGCTTTAAAGCATCGTAATATATCGATGCTTATTAAAAGTGTTGGTAGATGAATATGGTATTTGAAATTTTTTGACGCTTCCTCGTAGTATTAGCAATATTAAATCGATAAATCCTATTATTCTTATGGTGTTCACTTCACTTCCACTTTTTCCCAACAAAATCCATGCATGGATACATCACGCAAGCCGAATAATGTTTTACAGTTTTCTTATTTAATTACCATAATAAGAGGAGCAAGACTTGATATTTCCATCTCTATATTGTTGTTTTCTCCTTTCTCATCTTAAGCGCATGTCCTCTCAAGCTAACTAGGTTTGATGTAGTTGGATTCTTTGCACATGCTATCTGTCTTATGTTATAATGGTTTGGACGTGATGATGATCATACTTTTATCCTGTGTAGAGGATTAACTTGAAAATCATACGGATTTGACACCAACTACACATGTTAGCAGAATTGACACCGACCACATCCATGTAAAAGAGTGCAATCCATCTAGAGGTGACTTCTACCATCTTGGAAATCTTAGAATTATCAGACCAATGGCTTTGTTGTTGTCTTCAATATTTCCTAGCTACTCTCAACAACTAAAATGAAAGGTGAAAAGGTATGCTTTTAAAACGGCATAGAAGAGTAACATACGCATACAAACATTACAGAAAAAAAATTGTAAAAACTAGGATTTTTTAAGTCATCTATCGATGCTTATAAACATCACAAAGATAATATTCTGATGCTACGGAGAGCACCGAAGAAATATCGGCGATATAAATATAGAAATCAAATGCTTGCCATTCACATCATTTTCCTAGCGAGCAATGCTTTTAAACATCACTAACGAACGGCGCCTCGCAAAGTCAAGTAGGATTCTAATCTGCTGAGGAGCACATCATTAGCAATTATTTTTTCAGTGTCGCTTGTGAATGACGCTTTTAAGTGTTGCTAACGAACAGCTCTTCAATCTGTACACTATCTTGACATGTACTCATCATGATTAGTATGGCAAAGCGAACCATAATTTTTAGTACATGATGCCATGGTTCCATGGCACAATAATTAATATTCCTGTACTTTGTTGCGTTATCCAAACATCAAAAGATACTCTGAGTAGCTATCCGCAAGATGGTATGGCAGTGTAAAGCACAAGATTTTGTCAAGAACATTCATGAACACAGGGACGTGCGCTTCCCTCTTTCTTGTGATCTCTCGAGTCCATCAGCTGGAACTTTACGTGAGTGGGAATAACCTGGACGGACTCCCTTGAGGTAAGACCTCGTGTCTTCGTAGTTTGGCCTGTTTGAGATAAGATGTGACATATGCTGTGCTTTACCGTGTCTTCCATATCCTTACCACGTAGGACGGCACGATGTCAAACTTTTAAACGTATGGCGGCCTTTTTTTATTCTGAAATTACTAAATATCGCAAATCCTTGATAGATTGTAGTAGAAATCTATAACAGTTTTGACCGAATCTAGGCCGCATAAGATATGTTTACATGCAAGGAGTGTTTCTAATATAGCATATCTGCTAACTAAAATTAAAAT
The DNA here is from genome assembly GCF_000442705.2 of Elaeis guineensis. Classification (NCBI taxonomy): domain Eukaryota; kingdom Viridiplantae; phylum Streptophyta; class Magnoliopsida; order Arecales; family Arecaceae; genus Elaeis; species Elaeis guineensis. Next base: position 67,187,941 of record NC_026007.2, read on the forward strand.
AAGATTTTTCTTAATAAAAAATAAATAAAATATTTGCTTAAAAAATTATTTTTTTTATATAACTGATAATATTTATAATATTATTTCAATATGTATAATATGTTTATTATATTTTATTTGGAATGCCAAAATAACAAACAATGAAGAAAAGGGGAAAAAGTATACATGTGTTAGCAAGGAGGCCACGTGTGTGGATGGTGGGATCTCCTGTGCATGTAAGTTTTTGACCCGGCTGCTTGTGATGGTTCTTTTTTTTGTTTTGTTTTTTTTTTCCAACATTGTTCTTTTTAGTTGTTTTGCTAATTTAGGATTTATTTTTATTTACCTTTTTTTTTCATTGAATTCTGTAAAATATAGTTACATTCCCTTAATATTTAGGTGCTTATAGCCCTCTGAGTTGGGAGCGAGATGTGCTGTAGCGTGATTGTTTAAGCCATTATTACTGGATTTTATTTTAGAAATGGTTTAATAATGTTCTTATTATAGTAACATTGTGACTATTTCTGGTCTATGGTCATGCGAAACTAGGTCCAATTATCTTGATTTCAACTAGATCTAATGAAGATTAGTTCACAGACTCCACAATCATGCAGGGATCTAAATGAAAAGATCTTGTTGTAACTAGGGATAATAATAAAATAAATAAAAAAATAAAAACTCATAATATTTATATGATTTGGTTTATTGACCTGCATCTACAAACAGAGATGAAGCAAAAGTTTTGCTATAAAAAATTAGAGATTATGGAATGCAAAATTTTCTTACAAACCTAATCTCCAATACATGGAACCTCTAGACCACTCAATTACTCTTTTTTTTAATATTTATAATAAATATACATAATTGAGCAAATCGATTCGAACTAGAATTGGTGTCCTCCAATAATGAAATTAGCCTAAGAAAAAGATCCCTTTTTTTTATTTTTCTACAGCTTGCAAACTCAAAACATACTCAATACACTTGACCATCTAAGTGAACTAGACTGATTTGTGTCAAAAAGAAATCACCCCCCTTGATCCGCTTCCATCCCAGCCAAGATGCATGAATAATAATTTTGTCAGATCATGCTTTTTTGTATGATATAACTTTTTTAAAAAAGTAGCCATCTTTCACATTTTTTTTCTTTAAAAATCTAAATTGGTCCTAAAATCATGTTGCTCAGTTCTTATGGAATTCAGGATAATGTTTGGATCTAGTAGTGCAACATCTAGGATTGGACGATGTAGATCAGAACCCCATCTGTTAACGTATCAAATTTTTAACAAGATGATGTTTCAAAGCTAGAACATATAGAAAGCATAAAGGTCAAATAGTGTGGCAGCCATCTGGTGGATAATTGCATCCTAAAGACTGCTAAAAGCTAATCTTTCAGGTGACCAAAAAGACCTCACTAGAAACAGGGGACTGATTCCTCCATACCTTTTTTTTTTTTTTTTTCCTCACTCGGGTAAAAGATGATAAAATAATAAAAATACTGCAATAATCCACACAAAAATCGACGGCACTGATTCATTAATCATTACCTGTTTACCAAGTGAACAAGTCACCTTAAATGGCATTACTTGTAAATGTAGGGCTTAATTCAGAGAGAGAGAGAGAGAGAGAGAGAGAGAGAGAGAGGTTACGGGATCAAAATTTCATGGAAAAGTTCCAAAGAAGAATGTGACAATATCAGTCTTTGATGTTTCCATCAACCTCAAAATCCCTATCAATCAACCTAATAAAACTATACAAACCTCAAGTCTTTGTGTGTTGGAGAGACGAGGGAGTGGTCGTTATGGAGAATTTTGTCTATAATCCATCAAGAAAGGGACAAATGAATCGTAGGAGGAGAATTTCCACCACATTGTGGTCCTCATCATGCTCCAAGACAGAAAGAAGGCGTAAAGAAGAATATTAGAGGAGGAGACCAAAAGATAGAAGCTGAAGAGGGTCCCCAAACCCACGTAGAACCTGTTCTCCTTTTCTCTTTCTCAGTTTTTGCATTCCTAAATTATTTTATGCATCACTTCTTAGATGAAAAGGAGAACAACAAAATGTGTTTGCTTGGAGAACGCATTTGCTTTTGCCATGTATAACTTCCAGTGCTTAATTTTAGTTGTTTTGTTGTAAATTATTCATTCTTTTCTTTTTTGGTGTTCCTTTTTTTTTTCTAGACTACTAATGAGTTCTCATGAATTAGGCAGCGCCCTTACCAATTGAAGGCAAAATAAATAAAAAAGATCTTTTAATTTTGAGGGATCTCTTGATGTTTATGGGCTTTTGTGTAGCAAACAAATATCATAGAACTGCAAATAGTACATTTTTTTTAAAAAATATATACTATATTATTGCATTATTTTTATAGTATTACCATTGCATTATACTAAATATAATTCTGTCTCTCCTTTTCTTAATTATTTTTCCATTCTATAATTGGTAGCAAAGTGACTTTTCAAGAATGCACCTTTTAGAATCCAAGCTAAAATGTCCAAGATCCTTCAAATTCCACTTTTGAGAATAAAACTAGAGTGACATTTGTTAAAATGACTGTAAATCTTTGTCCACGGTTGCCATGGGTACGTTATATCTAGCTTTTAAGTTGAATTATCAAAAACAAATCAAATGGAAAGATTTTTAAACATGTAGATACATATAGAATATTAAAGATTGAGGTTTATTCGATCTTTTTTACGATTAGCAACTGTTAAATCGTGTATGATTTATAGCTACGTAGAGAAAGACCTCACAAAGTAAGTCTTGAATTGTAGGGCCAAAGGTTTCCGTCCGATAATATGGGAGAAAGACTTCACAAAGCGAGTCTTGAATTGTGGGACCAAAGGTTTCCCTCTGAATGATATGGGCACAGGGATGCTAATAAATTAAGAAGCAGAAAAAATCTTAGTCCATCATTGCAACATGAAGATAGAAAGAAAATAAAACAAGAAAAATAAAGGGAGATTGAATTCCCACCTCAACCATTCAATCACCTACTGGGGGTGAGTAAAATTCGAGAAAATTTTATATATAAAAAGGAAAATTATTAGAACCATGTAAGCAATCCAATTGGTGAATTGTAGATAGAATCTCTTATGATCATTAGAGCAGGTCGAGAGATAATATATCCAGATCTGTATTATGAAAGAGTAGTTAGGCTAATGTAACTGCTGATCCTTTTTTTTCTTTTTCTTTTTTTTTTTTGGATTGAATGGGAGGTTGTGCCACCCTTTGTTTTATTAAATAAGAACTGATCAAATGTTTGCATCTTGTGTATATAAAAGTTATACGCAATTTAACCCAATATAAGTAGGCAACCAAAAATTAGCCTTATTCAGAGAATTTAAATAATCCATTTGCAAAGGGATAGTTAAGGATAAGCATAGATCATGATGCTACCAACTATACTTCCAAAATTTCAAGAAAAAGACAATAAATATTTGTCGAGGCAGGGCTGCTAAGATTATCCTCCCAATTTCAAGAGGTATTTCTGAGAGATGGGATAAATCTTTTTAGTTGCTGAGAAGAGAGAACAAAGACAACTGGGAAGAAAGCAACATGATAATGAAAGAAAAACCACTCATCCAACCAGAACCAAAAAAGAAAAAAAGAAAAGAAAAGAAAAATCAAAACCAATCATCCCAATCCCCACATCCATTTGGCTGAAGCCTTCCCCCACCAGAAAAGAAAGAGAGAGGGGGGAAAAAAAGGAAAAAGGAGAAGAACCATCACAGCCAAGCAGCCTTTTGCTACCTGCAGCCCCCACTTCCCCTGCAGCATGGTGCAAGTTGTAACATGATCTGATCTTCCACTACTCCCATTTTGTTGGGAGGAAGAAAGAAGGCATACAGAGACACACCATAGAATGATGCATGGTGGTGTTGGTAACAGCAGCAGCAGCAACAGGAGCATAGTATGGTTCAGAAGGGATCTGAGGGTGGAGGACAACCCAGCACTAGCAGCTGGGGTGAGGTTTGGGGAGGTGGTGGCAGTGTTCATCTGGGCCCCTGAGGAGGAGGGTCCCTACTTCCCTGGGAGGGTGTCAAGGTGGTGGCTCAGCCAGAGCCTCCTCCACCTGGACTCCTCCCTCAGGAACCTTGGCACCTCCCTCATCACCAAGAGGTCTTTTGACACTGCCTCCACCCTCCTAGAGATTGTCCACTCCACTGGTGCCACCAATCTCTTCTTCAACCACCTCTATGGTTAGTTTATCTCTCTGCCCTCCTCCCTCTCTCCCCTTTCCTTTGGTCATAGTAGGTACGTAGCTGTCTGCTTGCTTACCAGTTTGGTATCATAATTGGATGGACTGTATTCTTGTATGGGGGGGTTGTGAATTTAGTTATTTCTTTGTAACAATTAATTTATCTGTACTTTATCTGTATCTTTTTTCAATTTAACTTTTCTTTTTTGAAAAAATGTTTCTAGTTAGCTAAACTTGGCTGCATCATGATTTTCCACTTTATTCTGGTGTTTTGATTGGCCTTGATTCTTTATCCAATTAATTCAGAGTGATCCGATTTTTTTCTTAGAAAAAAAATGATGTGTCCTGGGGTTCCTGTTATGATAATTCTCCCATGGTTGCATATGATGTTTCTGATAGATTTGATTTTTGGAAATTTTGATGTAGATTTCATCTGTGAGTTCACTAATGCCCCACTTTTTCTTTTGCACTTGTTCATTTGCACACCTGTTATTATTGTTATTATTTTTGGAGAAAATCTGTTCTGTTATTCAATTCCCATCGCTTACCATATATGGAGCGGGTTCCCTTTTTATTAAGAATTTTTAAGGAGTGTGGCAGTTGATACCTTTTTGAATTATTAAATACTACTTTTCTGATCTCAGAAAGAAAATTGCACATCTTGCTCATGGTTTTCTTCTCATCTTTATTCTTAATACCAGTTTCCTGGGCCTTCTCTTCTTTATCATCTTTCGGAAGATGTGTTCTCTCTCTTTTTTTTTTTTTTCGGGTCAGGGAAGATGTGCTCTTTACTGTATGATCATCTGGCTGTGCAAAGTTTGAGTCAGATGCATAAGATTCAAAAAAAAGGAATGGTGGATCTTTTCCTGCATCCATAACAGGATTCGATTTACTTTTACCTTTGATCCATTTCCTCTTTTTCTGATCAGAACCGAAACAATTATGCTTTCTTTTCTGTTCCTCTCGTGAGTTTTGAATTCACTGTGGTATTTCAAGATAAAACTACTGTCTTTCTTCTGACTGTTTGGGCATTGTTTTGTTTTGTCCATTTTATTTCTTGGTTTATACCAGAGAATTTGATGATCAGGCACTTCAAGAAAAGCATTTTCATAAGTTACAGCATGCAAAGCATTCTTATAAATTACAGGATACAAAAACCATCTTTAGATTTCTCATGTCCACTTTGCATCAGACTTGTGATGCACTGCTACTAAGTGATAAAAATGGACAGGCTACAGTTGCACAGATCTTGAATATTTAGTTATGGGCATCTAACTATCCTTGTTGGGTTTTCTCCAGATCCTCTGTCTCTTGTCAGGGACCATCGTTTGAAAGAACTTCTGACGGCTCGAGGCATAACGGTCCGTTCATTCAACGCGGATTTGCTCTATGAACCATGGGAAGTTTATGATGACAATGGCAGACCATTCACAACTTTTGCACCTTTCTGGAATAAATGCCTTAGCATGCCTTATGATCCAGCAGCACCATTACTTCCACCCAAAAGAATAACAACAGGTATGACCTGTGTTTATGAGATTGCACTTTTCCATTGCTGATTGATCTATTGCAACCAAGGTCATCCTTAAGTTGAACCTAGAACATTTCGTCGAGTCACCTGCAGTCGCTGCTTTGGTAAATGTTTGATGTTATGGTGGCAGATCCATCATGCTCATGTAAATAGACTGTGCATCATTTGATGGGGTGCTGCTAAGCAGTAGTACTCACTTACGTGAACAAGTAGTTGGTCAGTTGGTTGCATGCTTCTATATATGGTCAAAAGGAGAAACCCAGAGCATGAGGCTCCAGCCACTAGAGGGTTCAAGAAGGGTTAGATATATGCAGCTTTATCCCCATGCGCGTAGGGGCAGCTTTCATGTTTGAACCCGTGATACCCAAGTCACAATTAAACAACCTTACTGTCGCACCAAGGCCCACTCTCTCTTCTGTATGTGCTCAATCAATCTAAAAATTTTCTTAAGATCACTTCAACATCAAGCAATTGTGCTTCCAAATGATTTAACAGTGTGAGTTGTTACTGCAAATTGATATGATGCTGAGTATGCCTTTCAGACATTTTATATCAGAATTATAACCATAAATGTAATTGTCTTATCTGATATGATCAGGTTTACTTTGCAATATAAAGGAATTTTGAAGTTAATGAACATGCTGCTTATTTATCATGGACTTGTGTGCACTTTAATTTCACCTTCTTAGCCATCCTATTAGTTTTAGGCTGAAATATAACCTGCATCTTGGAGGACCTGGATATTCTTTACCTAAAGAATCGCATATATAGGTTTTTACTAGTTCTTTTTCATTCTGAATGTGATATCAAAATTAAAAACAGGCCATTGAGATAGTTTTTTGATAAAAAGAATCCTTTCTCAAGTGCTCTCTTACTCTGTTTTATCAGGTGATGTATCAATGTGCCCCTCAGAAACTCTGGTCTTTGAGGACGAGTCTGAGAAAGGAAGCAATGCTCTTCTTGCTCGAGCATGGTCACCAGGATGGCGTAATGCTGATAAGTCCCTGACTGCGTTTATTAATGGGCCACTCATTGAGTACTCTATCAATAGGAAGAAAGCAGACGCTGCGACTACATCTCTTCTTTCTCCTCATCTACACTTTGGGGAGCTAAGTGTCCGCAAAGTCTTTCACCTTGTCCGCATGAAGCAACTTGTGTGGACTAATGAGGGAAACAAAGCAGGTGAAGAGAGTTGCAACTTGTTTCTCAGATCTGTCGGTCTTCGCGAGTACTCCAGATACCTGAGTTTCAACCACCCATGCAGTCATGAAAGGCCTCTTTTATCTCACCTTAGTTCTTTCCTTGGGTGATCGATGAGGGTCATTTTAAAGCTTGGAGACAAGGTAGAACAGGCTATCCTCTGGTAGATGCTGGTATGAGAGAGCTTTGGGCAACTGGCTGGCTGCATGACAGGATACGTGTGGTGGTATCCAGTTTCTTTGTGAAGGTCCTGCAACTTCCTTGGAGGTGGGGGATGAAGTATTTCTGGGATACACTATTAGATGCTGATCTTGAAAGCGATGCCCTTGGCTGGCAGTATATTTCTGGGACTCTTCCCGATGGTCGCGAGTTGGATCGCATTGATAACCCTCAGGTATGGCTTTTTCCAGTAGCTTAATTTTAACAGGCTGACACCATTCTATTAAGTTATATTTGATGTAATTATGTCATATGTTCTATATCATATAATCAGACAACATCTTTATACATTTTAACTCAAGTATGCCATATGTTATCAATCCCCTTGATGTCTTCCTTCTTTGAAATCTACTGCTGGAATCTACAGTTTGAAGGATACAAATTCGATCCAAACGGGGAATATGTGCGCCGCTGGCTTCCTGAGCTGGTCAGGTTGCCAACTGAATGGATACACCACCCATGGGATGCACCTGAACCTGTGTTACAAGCTGCAGGAATTGAACTGGGTTCCAATTACCCTCTTCCCATTGTAGAAATAGCTGCAGCTAAAGCCAGACTGCAAGAAGCTCTCGCAGAGATGTGGCAACTTGAAGCTGCATCAAGAGCTGCAATAGAGAATGGAACAGAAGAAGGCCTTGGCGACTCCTCAGAGCTGCCGCTGATTGATTTTCCTGAAGAAATGCAATTGGAAGTGCACCTTGAACCATTAAGGATTACTAATAATTCCCCAGCTGTAGACAGGAGACATGCAGATCAGATGGTTCCTAGCATGACTTCTTCAATAGTTAGAGTTGAGGAAGAGGAAGTTTCTACAGATGTAGGAAACAATGCTGGAGATAGCAGACAGGAAGTGCCATCAAATGTAAATTTCGATGCGGAGCCTGAAAGAGAAGAAATCAATGGAGGTGGCCTTCGAACGGCGAGGGATAATGTTGTTCAACATTTTAGTCCAGCCAGGCTGCAGATACCTGCGCAGTCCACGGCGGATTCGTCGAGTAGCTGGACAGAAAGAGATGGTGGTGTGGTTCCAGTTTGGTCCCCTCCAACAGCATCTGGCCGTTCGGAGCAATTTGTGGCTGATGATACTGGCATTGCGAGCAGCAGCTATTTGCAGAGGCATCCTCAATCTCACCAACTGATAAATTGGAGGCAGCTTTCACAGACTATGTGAGTTTATATATTTTTTTCTTTTTTTTCATAAAATAAGTGTAATAATTTTGTAGTACATCACTGTATAACTAGGGGGACTTCCATATAGTTAAGGAAAGTAGTTCACAAAATTCAGTTTTATGATTGAAAAAGTGCTAGAAGTCTCTTGCTTTCACATATACCCATTCCTCTAGCTTTTGTATAACAAATATAAAATGACTTGTTTTTTGATGAATAAGATAAAATGTCTTTGATAACCTAAACTAGCAGAATTTTTCACATAATGATCTCATTTGGGGCAAACGGATCACTTATCATAAAGAGGATGAGCTTCAAGAGAACGATTAAGAGTTCTGTTTGATACGAAGCATTCTTTTATATTCTTATTGTTTTTCGTTAAGGAAAAATGTACTTTATATTTTTGTCTTTGAATTACACTAAGCAGATTCCTCTAGGTCACTAAATGGTACTTCTTATTTCTGTGGTGAATAAGCTTGCATGACAGGACAAGAACTTGGGAGTTGGAGAATGCGGTGCCGAATGCTATTGGGTAATCCATAAACTCCATAATAGAAGATAACTCATGCAAATTAGTTGGTCTTCTCTCTTTGTAGCTTTATCTACATATAAGCATCATACTTTCTGAATGTTAATTTGAGCAGACAATCAAAATCTCTGCTTCTGCTGTGCCATATAGTTTGTTGCATAATAATTCATAAGAGGACTGTATTATTCATCAGATCACCTGAATTTTCTAATAAATTCATGTGCACGTCTCTCTAAACGGCTCCAGACTGAACCTGAAGTTGGATATTTTTTTCTCCTTTGTTTTTGGGGGGGGGGCGGGGGGGGGGGGGATTGCTATGTGATGAAAGCGTTCCAAATCCCAGTTGTGACAACAAAGCACAGATTACAGCCTCAAAACCCCCTTTTTAAAAAATATATATATATTTTAATCCATGAAAGATATGGAGCAAATAAGACAGATCCAGAGCCTTCGTCACAAACATCCACCATACTCCAAAAGGTAGTCATTTACTCATTTACCTTTGAAAAATCTTGATCTGAAAAGACCCTGCTCTTTTCCCTGATAAAAATTGCGGCTGCATTGAACAGAATCAAGATGGTTTTTCCACAACATACAGATCTGCAATCATAGGATTGCATATAAAGGAAAAGGCCTCTCCTAATACAATCTAGCAGGGAAAATAAGAGCAAAAACCAGCCAGTCTACAATTTTTCTAATTTCAAACATATGCAACAAAGAAAATTTGCAGGAAGCAAGAGAAACCAGCATGTAGTCATACATGATTTAAGTTGACTTCTCCGTCTCTGCTGCTTCCTCGGAGATGGTGGTGGTCTGACAACAATGCTTTTCTTCCATTGTTTGTCAATTTTCCTTGAAAGTATCTTGTTGATTCCCTGTTCAATCTCCCTGTCTCTTTTAACAGTCAGCATGCGAGCAATCTTGGTTCTACACAGGATTCAACTTTGGGCTTGTCATTGTCATGTTCTGATTCACCGGGTATGCAAGGACACAATTGTTAACTTCTTGCTGATAGTTCTGCACGTAATATCAACATTGTTCCAACTTATCTAAGTTTCAGTTACGGTATGATAAATATATCAGCCAAATGAAGAGGTACATAAGAAAGAAGCTTTTGGAGGAGCAAATGGAAATCTTTTGCGATCGCTTCTCCTAACGAGCCAACTGCCTTCTATTCCAAAAGCTCCTCGGTCACATGAATTTCGACGACATGGACATGGTCCTCCCCCCGCTTTCTCTTGCGCCCACTAGAGATTGTTGGTCCTGGCTTCGGAGGAATCAAAGTCTTCGCTGCCCTCCACGTTTATTTGATGACTATTGCTGCTTGGATGGGTCGTCAAGCTGCCAATGCCACTGCTTAAGTTTGTAGTCGAGCCGCCGCTGCTTGGATTAATGGTCTGGGCGGCTTTGGAGTCTTTGGACTGTTAATAGGGGACGACTTGGCTCGAAGCTTTGAGGCAGGGGAGATGGTGCAAGTGATGGCCTTCACGGCTCCACGGCGGAGGAAAGAGGCAGGGTGGCGCGGGCGGAGTTGCCGCCGATGGCAAAGGGTGAGGGTCTGGAGAGGCTGCGGTGGAAGTGGTTGGAGGAGGAGGCAGACATGTGGGACGGGGTAGTCAAGGAGGCCGGGGAAGATGCCACCAGCGGCACAGTCGGCGAGGGGGTCCAACATGAAGCCGATCGGGTCAGACATGAAGCCCTGATCAGAGGCAAGGGGGCCATGGTCGGCGGCGAGGGGGCCGAAGAGAGACCTGAGAAGCGGGTGGTAATTGTTCTGGGTGGGGTGCCTCCTGCTAGGTCGTGATAATTTAGTTATTTCATATTTTTTTTAAATAATTTTAGTAACACCGTCCCATCTCAAAGTTGTTGTTGCGGTTGCGGAGGGTATTCATATGATTGTGGTAGAATAAAAAATATTTATAAAAAAAAAAAATAATTATATAAAATATTTTTAAAAAATAAAATTATAAAATTAATGAATAAAAATAGATAATATCTCACACGACAGATTAAATTTTATCCATAATAATGATAGAACTCTGTTGTCCATAGATCAAAACGGATAATATCTGAATCGAACAATAGGTATAAATATAAATTTTTTATATTATAAATATAATAAATAAAAAATATTAAATATTTTTATTATTTATTTAAATAAATTAATAAAAATAAAATTGATGTCAGTCTGAGATACAACGATGGTTTTTAGTTTCATTAAATGCATGATGAGTGTGTATATATTTATGTATACGTGTCCATATACATGCTTCCTTGTGGTCAAGAATTTAGCATATAGGCCGTAGATGTTTTTCATTCAAGTTGATGCAAATTAATTCACCCAATAAGGATAAAGATAATATTTTTAAGTAAATCCTCTATATGAATAGAAAGATTAATATATAAATGATAACTTATTTGCAGATATATAGTAAAAAAAGTCAAGTATTGGCGACAATTCTCATCTGTAAAATAGCATGATAGCATAATCACTAACAAATAACCATTGATATTTCTATCCTAATATATAAAAATGGTACATTAATATACCATCATCGTTTTTATTCACAGACAAGGAACATCTCGCTTCTCCTTGTCACTCTCACTCCATTCACTTTTGAATCCCAACTCAAATCCAGATTGGCATAAATTGTTTCTAATGTTTAGTCCAAGTATGCCAAACTGAGGAGCTTTCAAGTTCAAAGCTTGGGAGAGTTTTAACAGATATTTAAACCCTGGGTAAATCCACCTGGTGGGTATTCTTCCTTCACTTAAAATGAAAATGTTTATTTTAATATGTATAGCATCTTGTGTGTGTATATGTGGTAAAGGGTCGTCTCTGTGCAGGTCTGCGACGATGCACATGCACACCGGTGGCAAAGACTTGAAGGTGGCGGGCAAAGGTCTCTTAAATTTGTCTTAATTTTAAGAAAAATATTGTCATAAATTTGTTGCTCTTAATGTATATTGGCATTGGCTGATGCTTTTAAAATATGGTCTGTCAAAAGTAACATTAAATTCTTAATTATAAGATATTTTTTTAAGCATTTGATATTTGCCAATAGCATTTGTATAGTTATATTTTATGATGTGCTAATCATATTTGAAAAATATGAAGCGATCTAAAAGAAAGAAAGAAGCTAAAAGCTAATTATTTCAGGTTCCTACTAAAGCATTCTTTTATTTTTTATTTCTTATAGAAGCATTTATCAAAATAATATTAGCAAATAAGTACATTTTTTTAAGAGTACTTTTCTTTTGCTTTAAAAGTCATAAAAGGACTTTTGCCCTTCTAGATGACCAAGATCACTTATTCGACCAATAATTCAATCCCTCAATAATATTAAATCCACAGGCAGATTAGAGAGAGAAGAAAATCAATACTTTCATTTTGTCTTATCCCATATATATACTATCAAATTTGCTGAACTATTCTGAATTTTGAGGTGTTAGAAACATTGGCGCAAAACAGCTTACCAAACATACCTCAACTTGCTAGCAGGATTGAAGAGCCCAGAATACAGGACTGAGCTGTCTAATTCCAGATGAAACCCCTCGATTCCACGTCCAGGAGATGATAGATTCTGCGGGTTTAATTTTCATTTTCACATTTTTTTGTAGAAAAGTGGAAAAAGCTCCTGTTTCCACAAGTTCCTCGAAATCGATTAAACATTTTTTTTCATAACCATTGCCAGAAAATTGGGTTTTGCTGGAAAACTATATTACCATTCTAAGCTGTTTCTTCAGGCTATAGCAACCAAAGACCCCAAGTGTTGTCTAGCTGTCGGGTTTTAACTCATCATGTCAACCCCCCACACACCCACCACCACCACACACACACACACACACAAAAAAAAAAAAAAGTTAGCACAAAACCTAAAAATAAGTGAACATCATAAAAATGCTTGGTTGTTCTTCATCAAACCTGTTCTGGAAAAACAAAAAAAGTAATAAAACACAAATTTTTTCCTCTCACCTGAAAACCTATTTACAAAGATCAGACTTCATCCAATTCCTGTTAATAAAGACCGTGAGCGATCAAACAACCACTGTGTGTGCAAAACCCAAACCACCAACCACTGCAAGCTTTGGTCAAGCATTACTGGACCATTATACGATCAGCCCCTGCCCAACCTGATTAGACATGGACAAAGACAGCAAAGAGAGGGGTTCATGAATATATATCGATCTCAAACCAAACTCAAACCGGATCAACTGGATGTAATGGCTCAAATATGAGATGATATACATTATGCAAAAAATGCAAACATCCATGATGCCTACAAACTCCGTTTTGTGCACTTAATTTCGTGTCAATAATACAACTCCATCCACAAAAATTGACAGAACCATATAAGGTAAACTCCAATTTAACAAGATACAAAAATAATATGACCAATATTAGTTAGCTTTAATTGAAACAAGTAACAGTAATTAAAATTCATATCTTCATGGAAGGGGTGTGCATTCGAAGAAAAGGTGCAGCCTTATGATATAAGAGCCATAAAAAGGCCTCAGCTTAGCCATGATCCCAGTACTACTAGTGCCACCTAATAAATTTTGATAAAAAATTGGTAACAGCAGCACTCGTGCACAAGCAGATGGACATCACGAAAGACTATCTCCTACAGACATCTGATTCCACCAAGGCTCGTCTGCCTAGATTCGATAGGTACTATAAATCCATTATTTTTGCACCCATCCATGCCTCAAACACCTTGAGAGAATGCATGACACACCCAATAGACTTCAGATGATGCAGTAAAATTAGAGACACCAACAAGTTGATGACACAAGCTCAAATTGCACCGGGCACACTCACTACACCTTCTGTTCAATCTTGCAAAATACTAGTAGATTTTAATATATGAATATTATATAATAAAAGGCAATTAACCAACACTTCACACACTGCAGTTCAAGTTTCTTCCATTGTACAAGAAAAGAATGACAATATTTAATGTTAACAATGTCCATTCAGCATTTCAAGATTATTCCAACCAAATAAAACAAGTGCCATTGGTATGAAAAAAGTTCAGCTAGCGTGAAACCCATTGCAGACAGCAGTGTTCATTCATATGCTCAAATACAATATAGCAGACAAATTAACCTGCGATGACCACAGTCAATGGTGTAGAATCATGTGGAAGATCGGTAATAAACTATACAAAATATGCATAAAAATAAATTACCATACCAATGGACAAAAATCGATGGGGATGATAGCCATCCACCAATACCAACAGCAAAAAACGAGCCAATAACCAACTTGATCTCCACAGCTACGAGGGCAGCAATAGTCTCACACAACCAACTTGTAATATCCACCAGACGTTCCAACCGCTCAGTTCACAGCTACAGCCACAGGCTGCATCATCACATGTTGTAAACATGGTGAAATTTGAATTAAATTCCTAGAATTTCATTTATCACTATGGTGACAAGGAAATGTCTGACCCAATAATCCGACTTAGCTTGTTCTGACCAAATGGCCCTAGGGAACAGATTTGCATTTCTTCCAATCATGCCAATGGTGTATGCCCTAAAGCTAAATATCAGCACACCAAATCTATCATTCACGTTAACAAATATTATTGCAATATGCTTGATTTAGAAGGTCTAATATTATGTTTACCACTCAACATAGCATCAGGCCAATTTACCACTTAAATATGAAAAGAATTGAACAGCAACCCTAGCAAATCGAGAACCAACTCAGAGAAATTGCACTTTATGCATGGTTGGGAGAAACACATATCAGTTCTGATACTCTTGTTAAGGTCTGTCTGTGCACAACATGTGGATGATGAATGAACAGTAAAAAGCTACCTGCCCCCAACAGCTATTGGTACATAACCTTTTTTAAAGTACACATGCAGAAGAAGATGTTAAATGCTGATAATATAAACAACATCATGTGCCAGTGCTACAGCAACTGATATGGTCATCACAGCTAGCACTACTCCTTTCAGTGCCCACAAATGGGAAATACAGAAGATAAGATCAATATCAGAATGTAAACGAAAAAAATGACAAGAGTCTGGAACAAAGAACTAAACGTAGTTCTTACCAGTCACGAGACAATCTAAGTATATTAGAGAACTGGTATCAGTCCAGGGCTCGTTTCTAGAATGTTGGTCAGCAAAATATCACTATCAGCATAACTATCACCATCATCATGGAGTACAAACAACATCGTCACCACCATCAGCATCATCACCAACATCATCATCAAGAACAAAGAACATCGGCTACAACATCATCAGCAAGGACATATCCATTTGAAACCATCTTGCCGGTAAGCCACAACAACCCTTTCACGAACAGTAAACTAGAAAAATGCACAGTAGGGCCTATCATAAGTGAAGTTATATTAAATTATCATAAAACGAGTTTATAATAAAGGGCAAAAGGAGGACATATGCATTACTAAAAGTTCATATAGATCATAGTAGACTTGTAACAAACACTACCAGCCTATATACTACTTCAACGCCACAAGCACGGCATAGTTTAGAAACCACGATAAACCAGCAAAGTACAATTTTGCAACCTTAAAAAGGAGTCCAGGGTAACCAAAGCTATCACAGCAGTTCATAAAGATCCTCCTTTATAGCATATGCCTATAGCAGAGCTGTAAGGGGATCTCCAACCAATCCACATGATCCATCAATCCTGCCAATCAACCCAAATGAAAAATTAATCAGACAAATAGATAGATACATCAAAACAAAGCAAGATATAATAACTTTGTAACAACTATAAAGTTAAGTACCTGATCAGAACCGTGTGGAGATGGACTCCGGGAATCTGCACGTCGACCATAGGGTGAAACACTTCGTGATGGTGGAGAGCGTGCACCATGGCTACCTTTGTCAGGGCTTTTATCGCGAGGTGGGTTCCTGCGAGGTGTTGGACTCCTTTGAGGGCTATCGCTATGCCGATCAGGTGATGCACTGTCCAAGATAGTAGATCAGGCAAATGATGCAGGAAGCATTAAAGCAGTAAGGATATAGCAACAATGCTACCTGTCATAAGAGCGGCTCCTGCTTCTCCTTCGATCACCATCTGACCTTCTACCATGGCCTCTATAATAATCAGGGCTTAGACTGCGACTTCTGCTCCTATGGCGATAATCCCTTTCTCTCTCACGGTACCTGTCACGCTCATAACGCTCCCTGCTTCGACTACGGCTTCGCCTCCTATGAATTTTGTCTCGATAACCATCTCTGTACCTGATCTATGCATAAAAAAATTATAACCTGAGGTTTGCTAAGAACAATAATGTATCTATGAGGCTGCAGAAATTTACCACCTTGTGCACACAAATGCAAAACCAAATCAAACATTATTATGAATTTAACTCTCATCCCCACCAAAATTCTTCAGATGGATCCATAAATTTATACAGCAGAACACGTGATTAAAGATAAACATTCAAGTGCCAAGTAGATAAGGTATGTGTCCTAGTGCTGTCAACATGTTTGCAACATCTTACTAGCATGAATTTTGATTTTATGGTTTATGACTCAAAGTTGTCTTACAACACCAAAAATATTATCAACTCCTGCCATGTCAGCATCAAGGCTGAACAGGGCAAAAAGAGCTCTGAAATGTTAAGCTAGTCAGCATACAAGCAATTCAGTTAAAATTGAATATGTTTCTCACGATGCTGGGGATGCATTAAGTGAAATCAATTTTGATAAAACCAAAAAGAAACAGTCTGGAAGTTGGCTCAACCTGAACCCATCTACATCAAACCAAACACTTAATTGGGCTCAAAAATTCCATCCTGACCACAGGTTGGGTTGGATTAGGGTTGAGCTTATCTTAACCAGAATGTATCCTAACCCAATCCAAACCTGGCTCAACCTAACCCAACCAGATAAATAAATAAGTAAATAATTAATTAATTATATTTATGCTTCATATAAAATACTTTTATATTTTATTTACCCTACTGAGTTATAGAATAACATAACCACATCCAAGAAAAATCCAACTGAGTAGTAACCTAACAAAAATGTTCAAGAGCTTCCCCCAGTCTTACACCTATACAACCCAACCTAACCCATCGAATCCAATCCAACCTGATCCAAATTTAGTTAAGATTGGATCGGTCAATGGTTGTCCTCAACCCAACACAACCTGCCCCACTTGCAGCCCTGATCAGAGAAAAAGGGAAAACAACATGCTGATATTGATAAGCAATCTGGCTTAGCATCTTCAATGCATATCAGAATAGACAGTAAAATGTACCCCAACCCACCCCCCCCCCTCCCCACCCCCCCAAAAAAGAACAGAAGAAGAAAAAGAAGCCTTACCTTGGCCTAGGGCTACGGCTTCTTGACCTGCCCCTTGTCCTTGGGAGCTCCTCTACAATTCTTCCTTTATGACTGCAAATAGGAATTTGAAAAGGACCATAAGCAGCAATCCAAAAAACTCATATAAATAAGTCAACCAGAACATTGAAATAATAATTGTATGCATATGTAGATTGCAAAGCAAAGATGAGGGGCAGTCTCAAGTGTAGTGCTAAAAAGAATTCAACAAAAAAAAAAAGACAAACAATTACAGTGAAAATGCTTACAAAAATGGCGCCAAATATAACATTAAAAGGTCCAAATAAGCCCAACTTGTATGGATTCTACCGTTTAAAATATTTTTCAACTTTTTAAGAAATAAATCACAACAGCCGAAAACCTATTCATGTGCACAACAAGATAACCAGCCCAAGCCCAATAATTTGATCCCCTCAGTAAGTATCCCCAGCCCCTTCCCATAAAGTTATCCAATAGACAATCATGCTCCACCAATCAGTGTCACTCCACCGGACAGTTGGCCATGTTCTACAGGGTCAACAGCTAGGGAGAACCAACCAATGAGATGAATCTGACCATGGCAAAGGTAAGACCACTCTTGGTCAACAGGAATTAGTTCAACCCTATACTGGAAGTTTAAAATACTATCTGGATGCTAAACTGGCAATTTGCAAGCTCCAGTAGAAGGTGAAAAGCATGAGTTGAAAATTTTTACTACTTATTGCAAAAAATAGCAAATAATCTTCTCATCAATGCCTACAACCAGAAGTATCTAACATTATCTTCCTAATATATAATGCTGGAATAAGGTTGTGATTCTCATTATCCACGAGTGAGGCCCCCATTCAGGTCCAAAATGCCTGATCAAAATGTTAGACCGATAATTCTCCAAAACAAAAGAAAAAAGGTAAAAAAAAAAAAAACCCACTTGCCTAGACATCATTAAGAGAACCAACATATGTCAAATATTTGCAGCAGTTATCACAAGCTTTCAATACCACAGAAATCTCACCTAACGATTTCCTTACCCTACCAAGAATGAATCAAAAAGAAAAAGATAATCAATATCATACAAAAGAAGAAGAAAATGTGCCACGATTTAAGTGATGATCCTAAACTTATTTTGATATCTAGTAAAACATCCAATATCCAAGTTCCAAGTTTTGACTTACATAGGTTCAGCATTCGGCCCATATTTCGCAAATTGAACCATAATGTTTCGACCATCAACATTTCGCCCTATCAGCACAACAAGACCAAGAATCAGAATTTTCTCTGGTAAAAATATCAATTTCTACCGCACAACAACACATATCAAGAACTATATTTTTTTTTTATAAAGCGGAGCCATAAAAATATAGTTAAACTTGCCATCGAGCTTGTCCACGGCCTTCTGAGCCTCATCAGCATACTTGTACCTCACGAACGCAAATCCCCGCGAATCCCCAGTCCTCCATGCCCACGAGAAACCAACATAAGCAAAAATACAACACGAAAACCTGGAAATCTCCCTAGAGAAATTTAAGCATTATCACACCTACGGTCCCTTGGAATGAAGACATCCACCACCTTGCCATATCGATCGAAGAGAGGGAAGAGATCATCCGCGGTGGTACCTATGAACCCCAAAAAAAGACAATCAGAACGAGCTGGAGAGCAGAAAGAGGAGAGAAAAGAGAGGATACTCACGGAAGCTGATGTTGAGGACGAGAAGCGAGTAGGTATCCTTGATGTCCGGCGGCCCGGATCGGCCGAAGTGCGACATGATCAAAGAAGGGAGCAAGCGGATTCGGTGGAGCTAGGGTTAGGGTTTGGGAGAGAAGCGCGGGTATTTCTCCAAGAGCAGGGCTATCGCCTATCACCAGTATGCCCACACAATATATATATATATACACACACAATACACACACATAATATATAAATACACATATGTATGTATGCATGTATGTATATGTATACGTATGTATATACACACACGTGTGTCCAACTTTGAGAAATTCATAAACCCTAATTGCTCTTGTTCAAATTCCGGTGCACGAAGACAGCAAGGGCGAAAGAAGGAAAGAACGAGCGAGCAAGCGAGGGAGAGATGGGGAAGCGGATGAGGCGAGGCAGCCGGTCCCCGAACTCCTCCTTCGCCGCCCTCAGCCATTCCGTCCTCCTCCGCCGCATCGCCTCCTCGAAGCTCCCTTCCGACCCCTCCTCCTTCGACGTCGATACCGTCGTCCACCACCTCCGCTCCCACTATCCCGACTACGCCCGCATCAAGCTCCAGCCCTTCACCCTCCGCGTACAGCGCACCCTCGACTCCCTCCGCCGCCGCCCTGCCGCCGACGAGGACGAGGACGAGGACGACGACGATGCACCCTCCTCTCGCAAGAGGCCCGGCCGCTCCGACCTCTCCGAGCAGCGGTTGCTCCGCTCGGAGTCCGAGCACCTACGCCGCCGGCTCCAGCAGCAGCGACAGGGCCCGTCCGATTCCTCCGACGACTCGACCTCCACCTCCGACGACTCCGCCTTCGAGGCCAAGATGGAGCCGGAGTTCGATTTAACGAAGTCGCTTCTCCGCGATAGTTACGGCAAGCGGGTGAAGCCGGGGGACGGGAAGGAGGATAACATGGAGATTGAGGTGCCTGCGGAGAAGCCGAGGAATGTGGAATTGGTTGATGGGGGTGGAGGAGGTAGTGGGGTCGAGACCCCGGTGGTTGAGAAGGGGAGGGGTGGTGGAGGTGAGGTAGATAATGGGGAGGAAGGGAGGCAGGGGCCGAGGTTTCGGGATCTCGGTGGGATGAAGGGGGTGCTGGAGGAACTAATGATGGAGGTGATTGTGCCGCTGTGCCATCCGCAGCTACCCAAGTGGCTTGGGGTGAGGCCAATGGCCGGGATTCTATTGCATGGTCCGCCTGGGTGTGGCAAGACAAAGCTTGCGCATGCTATCGCCAACGAGACCGGTGTTCCTTTCTATAAGATCTCTGCGACCGAAGTGGTCTCCGGTGTCTCTGGTAAGATCCAGTTGCAATTTGTTTTTCTGTCATACTCTTTCTATCAATTTAGTCACCTAAGTTAGCAAATAGTCTACTTGTTTTATGTTCAAGATGAAGGATTTTTTACTCATGATATAAGCACATGGAGAACGATACATATTGGGATTTCATACAAGCAATATGAACTTTGGTCATATTTCTTTTAGCATGTAATGAGGGCTTAACTGAAATGCAATGCTATCATGAAATACCGTTGTTTTTTTTTTTTTTCTTTGGGGTGGGGGGGGTGGGGGGATGGGGCTCACACCACTCTAGTGTGAGTATACCCCATAAAGTCAAAAGATAAAATGTCCTACAGGGCTCACCTGACCCTATTGTCTAGTCTTCGGTATGCTCAGCAACGAAAGAAGCAACCCAAACAGCATCGCTGTTCGCCTCCGGAAGATATACTGAGCATACACCACGATGGAGTCACATAGGGAAGTCCAGATGTCACGGAGGAGCGGATAAATCTTCAACTGCTTCGTGTCATCCCGGATCTAGTCGATAACATGGTAGAATTTCCCTCAATGAGGATCTTCTCCGCCCGCAGAATCTCCCTCATCGTTACTTAGCTTGTCCTGAAGCACCAAACCAAGCACTTGTGACTCGTGAGAGTTTACGATCTTACAATATTGAAAATAGCAATGGTTGCTAGTTTCAATATTGTAAGCTCGTAAACTCTCACGAGTCACAAGTGCTTGGTTTGGTGCTTCAGGACAAGCTAAGTACCCATGACAGATGGTTGTGGACTGTGCTTGAATGACATTAGGAGGCTGTATCCAAGATTCACCTTCAGAGATGAATAATTTAAGAGATAATACCATGCAACTATGATGCATGACTTCGACTGCAAACTAGTTGAGCTTGGATGATCAATACCCTAGCTGCACATCAGATAAACAGCCTACTCCCCAGCACCATGATAAGTGATCTATGATTATTAGTACATGGCCCACCAATCACCATAATGATAGGCTTGTAATCATGAATTCAAGTGGTGTTGTAGTTGCCTATCCTAACCATTGTTTGTTTGATTTTTGGAGGACAAGCAATTGGTTAGGCCTTCGAATAAAGGTTTAGAGGGTTAACTGATCCGGGACAACTAGTATCATGATATAGATTACTGTAGCCCATCACTGAGGACACTGCAGATATAACTATAAGAACAAATGATAATTGTTGAAGCACCAATTCCACTACTTAAAGATCGGCAGAAAATGGGGTATAATGATGTTGGTGCCAAGCCCTCTACTCACCAGTGAGGACAGAACATTAAGAAAAATCCTTCTTGTGTTGCTAAAAAAATTAAATAATGCTGCAAAAATACTGTTAAAAGATTACAGTCATGCCTGAAATGTATGATTTAGCCTAGAGAAATAATGAGGCATAAAAATTAGCTAATATTGCAAGACTGTAGGTCATTTTTACCTTTCTATCTGAATACATCTTGGATTTAGAATAGAATTCTGTGCTACTTGATAAAATCCCTGGCCCATTAGTGACCTGGTATTGTTACTCAACTTTCTGCTTTTGATATTTTTATATATAGATATATGACAGTGAATCTTGAGATTGATTTTTTAAACACCCACAAACTAACTGCTTAATTACTTGAACCTTTTCTTTACCTTTTTGTAGGCATAATATTGTAAATTGTTATTTAAGCCTCGAATTATTCATGTTCCCCCCATGGATGAATGATTCTCCAACTCTTTTTCTTTTGCTATGTCTTTCTGTTTATCTTCTTTATTACTGGATCCTCGTCTTGGTCATTCCATTCAAAATACTATTGCCAGCAAGCTCAAGTTTTGAATGTTTGTTTACACATGATTATTTCAGGTGCTTCAGAAGAAAATATACGTGACCTTTTCAAGAAGGCATATAGAACTGCCCCTTCAATTGTTTTCATTGATGAGATAGATGCCATTGCTTCCAAGAGGGAGAACCTGCAGAGGGAGATGGAACGCCGGATAGTTACACAGTTAATGACTTGCATGGATGAGTCCCACCAGACACTTAGATCAGGTGATGCTAATTTGGAGTCAGAAGCATCTGAGAAAAAACCTGGCTATGTTCTTGTAATTGGAGCCACAAATAGACCAGATGCAGTGGACCAAGCACTAAGAAGGCCTGGGCGGTTTGACCGTGAGATCATTTTAGGTGTCCCTGATGAAAATGCACGGGTTGAGATTTTGTCTGTTCTCACTCGTAACCTTAGACTTGAAGGTGAATTTAACCTCTTCAAAATAGCAAGGTCCACACCAGGTTTTGTTGGAGCTGATTTGGCAGCATTAGTGAATAAAGCAGGAAACCTGGCAATGAAGAGAATAATAGATAGAAGAAAATCTCAACTTTCTTCTGAGCTTAAAAGCAAGAACACTGAGGACTGGTGGAGGCAACCTTGGGCCCCTGAAGAAATGGAGAGCCTTAGTATTACAATGGCTGATTTCGAGGTAATCTGCTAAAACTAGCCCCCTTTCCCGTCTCTCTGTGTGTTTTTGTGTCTGTGGGTGAGTATGTCGTGTATGCTGTTGCGCATGTGCATGCATTTATTTGTGATATATGAGTGTCCTCATTCATATTTGATTAATTAGAACTTTTTTAATATGATCATCAATAATTTCACGGATAGTCAAATGATGTTATATACTTATGGAAGCAACAATATCTTGTTCCTCTTTTCATTACCCAAATTTCTTTTTGTTCTTTTTGTTTTTATATTACTTGCATATCCAATTATCCATGTTCTTTGTGGGGAAGTGTACTTTATTGCCCTTGTTGTTGTGCTATAGCCTATTTTAGTGTGGTCTTTTCCCTGTTGTCAGCAGATTCATGGCATAGTTGTCTCTTTCTAGTTTCTACCACTTGTTGCTTTATATTTTGATACATAATAACTATTACTTGAACAGGATGGCATTTCATTTCCTGCTCGTTCTGTAGGCTGTCATTATATTATCTTAGTTGCCTAGAAAGAGTTACACATGCAACTAGGCATTTCTTGGAAGACCCATTCAGGAAAATAGATTGATTTGGTTTCTGATAAATTTGGAAGTGTCTCAGAAATAACTAGGGAAATGTCGTAAGTTTCAAAAAGGAATAGCTGTCTTACAAGTGTTGGACATAGAAGAATCAACAGGTCCTTAAAAGTGTTGGATATATGGCAAACAACATGTCAACTTCTGTTTATTTCCCTTATGTTTCAAAACTCGTTACTGTTTCCTACATTAGGGACACCATGTCAACATGTTAGTGCTCTACACACACGTCAACCTGTTTCTGTTTTACACATCAATGAAATCATCTGTTTTCTAATGCGTCAACCATGTTTTGGTAGATCTGCAAATGAAGGTATAACATTTATAGTGATTGTCTCATTAAAGAAATAGAGAACAAATCCATTTCTAGATCTAACCCTGATTCACATAACCCAGAGTTCAAATAGCCTACACATGATTGTGGATAATTATATTGCAAGCTCCAGTACAAAATTAAAAGAGTTGAAAAGGGCGAGAAGGAAGAAAACTTTGCCAACAAATTTGGAATCTCAAGTTTTCAATCAGTGTTTTCTGGGGAATGTGGGTGCCATGGGAATGGAGAACCTGGAAGATATTTATAGGGGCTTGTTGCTTTTTGCTTTTCAGACCAGTTTCTTTCAAGAGGATATGGCTATAACTGGTAGAGAATAAGATTAGATGTTCAATCAGGTTATTGTGAAAGGTGCTTCAGTCAGTGCTACTCTTTTCATCTTTGTATTTAAGCTTAAAAAAACATGATAACTACAACAATCATCAGTTAATTAATAGATTCCTTGTGTTGTAATATTAGCAATTTACAGATCTTCTTGCACAGTGGGGATATGCCAAAGATCTTTGTATCTTTATGCAACCCCTTGGTGACTTCAATGTCCATTGCTAGATAAATACGTCCATAACAAAGCAAATGCCTGGAGATGATTATATCAGATGCATATGATGGATTTTTTTCTCCTTCACTTTATATCATCCATATTCAGTTGGCTGTGTTAGAACTGCTTGATATACTATCTTTTAACTGTATTTCTGCTTTTTCATGTTGCTTAGATTCCTTTACTTATTCCTTGTGAACATTTTTTTGCTTTTCTGTGTTTACATATTGAGTTTGTTTGCCTTATAATTTGGCGTATTGCATGAAATCTTTCATTGTTATAGCTGTCTGCTTGGCACTACAGCCTCTATATGATGTTTATGAATTTAACCTGTAAAGGAATTACTCATCTTCCCATCAACCACTGTGAAATTTTTCTGCTTATTTGTTTAAAATATAAGATGCATTATTTCCTAGTTTTCATTTTCTTCTGCAGGAAGCAGCTAAACTGGTTCAACCATCTTCCAGAAGAGAAGGATTTTCCTCGATACCTAATGTTAATTGGGAGGATGTTGGTGGTCTTAAGTCATTGAGGAGAGAGTTTGATCGCTATATTGTTCAACGAATAAAACACCCAGAGGAATATGAGGTAAATTTTTATCTTTGGAATTTTATTGCATGTAAAGCATCAGGGAATTTGGAGATACGTAAGGGTTTCTTGTTGTATGTTGCGATAACTTTCTTTAATGTTTTTCATATTGCCTTGTTTAGCAATTGTGGTTGTTTTAGTTGAATGAAGTTTTCTTTCTGTATGCAAATAAAAACATTGATGGTGACCCAAAAGTGTTCTCATATTTTCTTCTTGCATTCTGTCACTAGTGGCTAAGTGAAGGTATTCTATAAGGTTGTCTACACATGTAACTATGTCATAAAGTCCAGTACTCAATTTCAGTTGCTTACCATCTGAATTGAAATGCTGATGCCCAAGTCTACATTTGCATTCCAAGAAAATGACATCTGCTAAATAAAACCAATAAGATGTGATAGTAATTTTCACCAAGAACATCTTTTGTTATTGTCCTCATCAATGATTACTGCTCCCATTGTTATTATTGTTTGCAAAACAAACAAAACTCTCTTTATGGTCTAATTAGGTAGTAAATGGATCAATTTGAAAATACTAGACTTGAACCTAATGAAAATAATGAAGAAAGATTCAGAGAATTTTATCCTCTTTTTGATGAAGTGAATATTTCTAAGGGCCTTGATCCATATTTTTCTCATTCACATATTAAAAATGGAACAGCAGTGGTTCCCACAACCACCCCACTCATCCCCCCCCCTGGCGGTGTCCCCTTTTTGCTCTTTCCGGTACGTACCGCAGTAATGTGATTGAGAATAGAATTTCTACCAAGTAGAAGTCTTATTGCCAGCATGAGGGTATCAGTTGTCATTTGATTTGATACATTGTGGTCGGTAACATTGGTGAATTAATAGAAACAGAAAGAGAGGGATTTGAACCCTCAATAACAAAAGCCTACATAGCAGTTCGAATGCTATGTCTTGAGCCACTTAGCCATTGCTCCTACATAATCTTATTATTGAACAGAAATCGAGTGAACAGTGAGTCATTCATAAATTGTTATTCAGGTATCACCAGTCAATGGTTCCAATAGGAATAATTCCTTTCAAATTTTCTATTTCTCAACCACCAACTCCTCTCATCAGGTACTCCATGGATCTATTACAAATTCATGAACCATCTCATGAATTTTTATTTGATGACAGTGATGCATGATAGGCATGGAAAATGATCATATTGATCCGGGTCTGACTTTTATTTGTTACTTGATGGATGACAATAATGTAGGGTTTGCATTTTAATAGTCACTCACTAGCATTCTTGTTATTAGTAATGTTAAATACTGAAATGGACTTTGGTGGTTGGTATATCCTCTTTTATCTTGATATATTTGTGGTCTTCAGGAATTTGGAGTGAACTTGGAGGCTGGGTTTTTGCTTTTTGGGCCTCCTGGTTGTGGCAAAACATTGATTGCCAAGGCTGTAGCAAATGAGGCAGGGGCAAGTTTTATTCATATCAAGGTTTGCTTTTTGGTTCTTTTTTTTTTTTTTTTTATAACTTTGTTCAACAACACCAATTATTTTTTTGATGATTTACAGTATGATACGAAAGTTTTGTGAAAATATTTCTTCCATTTGTAATATGACTACTTTATAATGCTGAAATTTAGGGGCCTGAACTTTTGAACAAGTATGTTGGTGAGAGCGAGCTGGCAGTTAGAATGATATTCAGCCGTGCCCGAACATGCTCTCCATGTATACTGTTCTTTGATGAGGTAGTTTGATTACTGCTGTAACATTTAGTACTTTATGTCCTTTGGTAAATGTTGTAATCAGTAACTGTACATATCACATTTTTTAGTATCCTACACTATTACATGATTATATCTATGATGTATATCATATCTTATTCAAATTCTGAATACTGTGAAGTTTGGTGACACACCTCCACTACATTTATGTTTTCTGCAAGATGTGATGGAAGCTGCCAGGTTTTTTATCACAACCAGCAACCTGCACAAAAGTGTTAGTCCTATAAACTGAAAGAGCTGCAGAAGATCACCATGCATCAGTTGCTAGCTTGTTTCTGCCTCTATGATACTACAAATCCTATACACATGTAACACACCAGGGCACTTGTGAGAAGAACCACCACCTACTCTTCAAAGATCATTGCAACCTATAGCCCTCAGCTAATCCAACTTCAGAAACAACTTGATTATGCAAATGGTTCCAAAATTGAAATTATTCTAGAAGCGCACCAGTTCAATTGCTAGGAGGGTTGCCCAAATTTCACATAACTTGGGTTGCCTAATCAAAGATAGAGTCTGTTCACCCACTTAGGGTCCTGATTTGCTTATATGTGTTGCATCCACCTAGGTTGAGGTGATGGTGTGCTAACCTACTCCTTTATACCTTACTGGGTGTTAAGCTGTAGATTGGGCAGTTAAAAGGGGCATCTTTATAGTTTATAAATGTTTATGTTTTGCTTTGGGTGCTAGATTGATAAGGTAAGAAGTCCTAGGGTAGGATTATTGTTTATAGCTTGTTTGTTAGGTATATATTGAGTTGAACTAGTCTTAGAGTTGCTAAAACTTGAAAAGTTTTAGTTTCCTTCTTTATGTGGAGTGATTGGTGATCTAAATTTATTATCCATGAGGCTTGGGCATTAATAAGGCAGAGATTTTATATCTTTTGTAAATTTCTTCTTGGACTAAAATTGTTAAGTAAAAGGAGAGCTGGGTCATCTATAAAAGGATTGCTGACCAGTCTGGAAGACACTTTTGATTGTTTAGAGTGTCACTTTGGAGTACAGAAAATTCCCAAAGCTAATGTGGTTCTTTGATGCAGGACCATAGGGGATGGCCTGTGAGTATGTAAGTGGACCTAAGGAAGATATTGAAATAGGATTGAGTCAACAAACCAGCCTGGCATCCTGTTGCAGAAAATCGGGCAGGTGTTTTTCTTGGACTGTTGTGAAAATTTCAAGGGTCAAAGTTTTCTGTTTGGGATTTTTATGAGAGGTATCAGTCATATGGAAATGAATCTAGGGTTGATTAGTTGATTGGTGAGTAATGATTGCTTTCCCATAAAGTATTTCATTTTGCTAAGATGAAAGTATGCAGTAATTTGATGTTGATATGCAGAAAAAAATAGGATATTGAGACAATGGTACAACAAAAGATTGTTGAAGATAGGAAAACGAGATTGCAGCAAAGGAGTAATGTAAATTAGAAATTGAAGTAAGAAGGTAATTGGTGGAGGGAAGAATTAGATATAGAGAGATACTAGTTGACGTAGTGCATTGTTCTTGTATTCATATGGCATAATACAAGTACTTTTACATGATCCTAGTCCTGTGCATCATGATAACACTTGCACATGGCACTTTGGCAAATTTGGCTATGGAGAGAGACCAGAAAATCAGATGGAGGCAAAAGTCGACCTGTGCTGAGCCTGGAGATGACCTGGCCATCTGCAAAAGAGGTTGGTGGTGGAGGAGATTAGAGAGGTAGTTTTGATAAGGAGAGGCACTAGGTGGGACTTTGTGGGGAAGAAAAATAGTTTGTGCTTCGTTTTTAAGAGTTGATATGTGCCATCGACCTGATTGCTTTTAAAAGAAACAGTATCTGCCACCACCTTTCCTCTCAGTTATCTGACATTGTAAGAGGGATTGGTGCTATTTACAGGACGTGAATTGGGGAAGCCATTTTTCTCTTTTTCTTTCCTTTGAAAAGGAGCATTTGATGGATGGCTATGTTCCTTCATTAGAGAGTGACAACAGGTCTATTTGCCAACCCAAGCCTAGTCTAACTATAGCAAAATATGCCTAAGCCTACTGAAAAACTTGGGTTAGGGTTTTTCTTCGTAGATGTCAATGGGAATACACGTCCATGTGCCTCCACCCAACTTTGGGATCATTTTTGGTGAAGTCCATGTATCCCAAGTGTTGGGAGTGCAATGGATGATAACTACTCCTGCATGATATGCAGATGATATAACATTGCTTTTCTCTATGCCTGAAACTGAAAATGAAAGTGATAGAACTTGACCAATCCTACATGGACTTTAATTGGAGTTTCATCCTTATCTAGTTTTTGGTTGATTGCAAGCTGGAAAGGCTGAATGGTGGGATTAAGAAGATTCACAGTTGTCCGTCAACATTAATTCAATATTTAGATGTTAATGCCAACTTCCAGACAAGGCAAGAGAGGGGACTTACAAGATACCAAGGCTAGTTGCCGTCTATGGAGGTCAATGTTATTGGTCACAGTTTAAGCTCATGCAACCAATGAGAAACTTTAAAGAATTTGCTTGGACTTGAAAGGAGTTAAGATGAAGGGGATCGGGTCAATGTTGAACCTCTTTGGATGCCTTAAGTTTTGTAAATTTTATCTTCCTAGAACTAGTGTTGTCAATGTGGGACCTCGATGTCTTGGCAGCATCACCGCTTAAACACCTGCCAGATTATTGATTGCAACTAAGTATGAAGTGCAGATGATAATTGGGTCAGTTTCAGCAGTCTCTGAGATATTCTATAGACAGCTAAAAATGGAAGTCATGGCCAATGTACTTAAGCAGAAGTTACAAAAGCAAATGTGCAAAATACTAAAGAGAAGAAAAGGAAACTGCACATTTAATTTTTTGTCATGGATTCATATAACATAATGTTCAATATGTCCAGAACTCACGGCAAGAACATGGAAGCATGTTTTCAGGTTATATGAGTGCTCTGGCTGAGACTGCCTATAACTTCATACTTCATAGCCCTTACGTATGCTTACACGCATATGCTCAAAGAATATGGAACTTTCCTGGAACTATATAAGCATACAATACAGTAATTGATGTAATACCTCCAACAGTCAATTTTCTTAAGTTATTGATGTGAGATATTTGCTTCTCTTCCCATTTGATTGTGGCAGGTGGATGCTTTGACAACTAAACGAGGAAAAGATGGAGGGTGGGTTGTTGAACGTCTCCTAAATCAGGTTGGATTGTCAAATAGTTTCCTCTTGTTGTTGCATTCTTCTTTCTATCTATATTCATTTCATTCAGGATTTGATCAACATTAAACCTATTATCCTCATGTCTAAACCTAAATCCTTTTTTCAAACATATGCAGCTACTTATTGAGCTAGATGGTGCTGATCAGCGACAGGGTGTTTATGTCATTGGAGCTACAAACAGGTGTGACAGATGTATTCCTCCTTTACTCTGTATGTCATTGCTGGGTTTCATTTGAGCTTTAGTCTAAAATATTGTTTTTTTCTATGTAGACTTGAGGTAATGGACCCTGCTGTACTTAGGCCAGGCAGATTCGGGAAGGTTCTTTATGTTCCACTACCTTGTGCTGATGAGCGTGGATTAATTCTGAAGGCACTTTCACGAAAGAAGCCTATTTCTGCTGATGTAGACTTAGATGCCCTAGCCCATAGAGAGGCATGCAAGAATCTCACTGGTGCTGATCTGGCTGCTTTGGTATGACTTATGTTCTATTTACCTTTTCTCCAGTTGTTTTTGAAGGTTTTAGTAGGGTGTATTACATCTGGACTAACCAGGGCTTGGTTTTAAGCAAATCTTTCTAGGCATGTTATTAAGGAGGAATTCTTATTGTTTTCTTGGGTCTGAATTGTGACTTTGTTCATTTGACCATTGCAGCAATTATTTAGTTATCTTTATTTTTTATTTTCATCAGATGAATGAAGCTGCCATGGCAGCCTTGGAAGAGAAACAGAATTCTATGGATCAAGGAACTGTAAGTAATGATCCATGGGATATCAAGATATCGCATTTTGAGAAAGCTTTGCAGAAAATCACACCATCTGTCTCAGCAAAGGTATAACTAGAACTTTTTGGTCCTGGCTCGGTATAAAGCGGATATCAGTATTACATGTTTTCTATGTTTTAGATATTTTGAGGCAACCTATGAAGCTTGGAAAATATAGGATAGAATCTCTGGCTGAGTGAGGCATGTCTTATCATTTCTTGCAATAACATCAACATCACAAAATTCTAAAATTAATTATCCACCATGTCCATCATTAAAAGGTTAACATTGATTCCCCACCCCCAAAACACACGCACACAAAAAAAATGGAAAAAGAAACAGAAAAAGAATTGTCATTCCCAAACATGTCCAGGAAAAATCCTGGATCCATAGAAGAATGCTAAGGACGGTTCTGCATGGTAAGACATGAAGTGTTGTTTGTTTATGCATTCAAACTCTGTTGTGCACTAAATCTTCACAAGGGGCCAACAGTGGCATGATAAAAGCTGGTGAATCGCAGGTCATCGCATGTGCTATAACTATCCATGGACAAGAATCTTCCAATGTATATCCCATCTATATTTCATGCGTGTCAGTATCAGATAATGGGAAGACATGCAGTTCAAATTATTAATGTGTCCTAAGGGATAACATCTGGAAACATGATCAACATGTGATGTCAAAGCTGGTGTTTTTGCTCTGAGCTTTGGATCGCATCCATGCCCACATTTGTTCGGGTGACCATCTTCTAAAATTGATCCCAAGTTGCAAACATGGCAGTCCATTAGTTCTATCTTGCAGTGATGAACTTACTTGAAGCTTTTTTCACATTTGAACTGGGTATAAGTTTTTTGCAAATCTATATTTATTTAAGACCCAAGCATGCAGCTATACTGTCCTTTTTTCTTCCTGACAAAATGGTTCAAAATAGTTACTGGTTTTTCTTAAGTTAATAATTAAAGTTCTATTGTTATTACCCTTATTATAAAAAAGAGCTAAACCAAGAGTAGCCGAGGCTATATTGACAACTCTAGTGTAGACGTCACTAGTCTTGCTTTTCTACCCTTCGTCTCACTTTATTCCCTCTGAATACATATTTTTCCATCTTTTGTTTCTTGCTGGAGGTTGACTTGTTAGAATGACAGCACATTTGCATGTTACTTTCTTTGACAATATAAAATATATTCCAGTGCTAGCAAAAAAACACTTCAGACTCTTCTAGATTTCAAAGATAAATCCTAGCTGCCTCATTGGATGCCATGGAAACTAATCAAAGTCTTCTCTTTTTTGGGTGACGCAGGAAAGGATTTACTATGAGACCTTATCCCAAACCTTCAGAGCAGCTTGAAACATGCTCGTGTTTCACTCTTTTGTTGATGGAACATAGTAACCAGCCTGCAGTCTCGGAACCTCACAAAGCTATCTTGCAACATAGCACGATGATCGAGGGGTCAGTCCAAGTGTATTTGCTAGTCTGGATTTTGCTATCCTTTACACTAGGCTATTTTGGTGATTCAGTAGAAAGCTGCAGAGAAGCAGTTCAGCATGTTGGTGGAAGTTTGTTTATCCCGACCCTTTCTCGATGAAGGCCCAAATGGAGTTTGTGGTCCACTTATCTAAGTTTGAATGCTTCCAATCAAGAATGAGATGACCAATTGTGGAGCCTACAATTTTGCCTGTTTCAGAGTGTTCGTTCGCATGTAAATTTCTACAGTGTTTTCCTTTTAAACAGAGAGTTTGTATTAATAATGCAATTTATTTCTGACAATATTGATAAAGCAAATGTTTTTTATGCGAAGCTTAACCACCAATTTTTGACTGATATCCACTGATTTAAAAATGAAGGGAATTTGAATCTATGTCCCACGGTTGAATAATAGTCTTTTTGATTTTGTGGAGGATGGTTGCAGGCATTGGGCTATAGAGTGAGGATTTTACCCTTCCAAAACTCTTGCTCCCCAGATCCTGATGAAGGTGGTATTTGAATCTAGATATTTCATGCAATCTATAATGCACCTTCTAGCTTGCACCTTAATCATTAATAGATCCACAACCAGTCCTATCAACTGAGGACCAATATTTCACTAATGTTTATATATCCAACTAATGGATCTCTTCCAACATTGTTATCGTAGTGGGAGTAAAAACATTAGTTGCATTGTCCAGTATGGATCAGATTCAATTGGAAATAAAAAAGTGGTTGTTAAGTGTTATAATAGCCATTGTCATGAAAATAACAAATAATATAGAAAATAAGTGTTATCTGATCTGGTCATTGCTCTTTATGACATTTTCTTTCCAAGTTCACATTTGTACTTAAAAATATTATTTGATTTAGTTAAAGAGTAAAAGTCATGAGAAATAACTTGTTATAAAGAAAAAATGGCCAAAAATGTTCACGATCTAAAGTACTTATCTATCTCTCACATGCATCACTTAATATTCAAAATTCTAGTAAAATAGTTTAGACATTATTTAGATGTTGCCAGGGTGCTCATACATAATAGACAAAATTCTAGTAAAATTGATGGATCATTATTTAGCTCTTTTTGGCATTATAGGTGCATAAATACATACGCCATTGAGGTGGCATCCCAGCCAGAGCATAAATGACTATCGAATGGAGCATATCCTAGAGGCTTAGGTACGGTATCTGAAAATGTATCTAGTCTGTTGGTCCTTTGTGATACTAGAATGACATATTCACCCGTTAGGTTTGTTTATATAGTAGGAAGGAAGCCGTCTATTCATCCAAATTTGATTTCGAATCGAACATTTTCTAATAGGAGTTGGGGCCTATGGTCACGTCCAGGAGAGATAGATGCACCGATCACCCTCTTCCAACTCCTGTTTCTTTTAGCAAAAAAAAAAAAAAACACACACACACATACACGTACGAGAGTCACTGATCAAAAACCAAGCCAGCAATTTGGAGTATGTTGGCTTAAATATCCATAAAACTTGATTTCCTCCTAACAAATCCATTCTGCTAGTAAGCTTGGGCAAGAACAAGCTCGGGAGAGACAGATGCGCCTATACATCTGGTGCAATTGGACTACGTCAAATCCCATGGTGGATAACATGCCATACTACCCCTTGTATTTCACCAATTCCCGATTGCGCTCTCTCCATCGTGCATATGCTCCGAGATTTTGCCCTGATTCACTTGCACCTGGTGTATGAAATAATTTCTCTCTATATCCAGGATCATAAATACCCAGAGGGCATTCTTAAAATGCCACCGTCATAGAAATTTAATAGGAGTGGCATTCTCAAAAGTATAATGGTTTGACGAAATACAAGTAATGATTTTTATAAAGTAAATATGCAATAAGACTTATATGCACCAAAAAAAAAAAGAAAAAAAAATACTTGGCTTAAAAAATATGGTCATGATATTAAATAATCCAAGTAATAAAAAACTAACGTTTCAACTTTGCTATTTGTACCTTATATATCTGTTTAACTGAATTTTTATGTTTAAGTAAATCTCATATATTTTTCAAAAAATTTAGGCTCCAGCTCTCAATAAAAAATTCTGCACAGAGGAACAATAAAAAATATGTTGTCCGCTTTGCTTTTATAAACCTATTAGAGTCTTGGCATATATTATATTTTCTGATTTTTTAAATATTTATATATTTTATTTTTATTTTTGGGTTTTTATTCTGACCAGTTTAGAGTTTTTTCCTCCCTTTTAGGTTGTTGAATGAGTTTGATCATGGATATATTTTTATTTTTTTCTGATTAGTTTATAGTTTTTTTTTTACTTATATCTGTTTTTTTCACTTTAATTAGGCATATAATCTTAAAGCATAAAATTTGATTATTAAATATTATTGTGGGGGCACATCATCTTGATCTTTATTCTTGATCTTCATCATTTGATATCATCCTTGACCAGCAATCGATGAATTTATCAGATTAAAATCGATCCTGTGGTCGGATCCTAGTATGACTCTCAAAATTTTGAAAATATTGAGCCATTACAAGAAGAATATGGACCGATGCCACTCTCCTTAAATTTCGGATGGTCACTCTAATGGTTATGATAAAATATGGTATGCAAGTTAATGTCATTTCTTACTTACCACTCATGACAATATCATGATCATAATTCTTCATGACAGTTGGTAGTTATTAAGATAACATAATTTTTTTCCTTCTATAAAAAAAATATAGGAGATCTTTGATAAATTTTTTTGAGAACTAAAAAAAAAAATTTTTTGATAAATTTTTTATTATTTTTAAAATTTTAAATAATTTAAATATCTTCCTGCACCGAAGAATCTTCGGTGACAAATTTTTTTTTCAAACGTCCAGCCATCCTCAGATTTTCGTTGATCATGGAGCTCTACCTCGGACTCACATCAATCTCAACGTCCAGAGCCTTGTAACCATAAATATTAAATCTATTTATTGAATTGATGTGCACATGCTTGATGCTCCAGCAATGAGCAACTCCACCGTTAAAAATAAAAATATCCAATCCTACCGGAAAAATAACTATTTTTAAGTTTCCAAATAAAAGAGGGTATTTATGCAACCCCGACACGTTCCCCCTGTGATCTCCTCGTCCGGTCCCGAGCCGTCCTCCTCTCTCGCCGCCGGCTCTTTGATCGAAGGTAAAGCCTTCTCCGTCTATCCTCTTTTCTTTTCTAAAAGGATTTCTCCACGCCAGAAAAACCCTATGACCTGTTTTCTCCCGGGTTCGTTGATTCTTTAGATTTAATTGAGTCAGAGATCCTTCATCGGGTGTCGTGGAGGATCGCGGGCATCCTTGTTGCGTAATTGATCAAATTGCCCATTGATCTTGGTATATTTGTTCTGCCAGGGTTTTTTTCTTCTAGATCTTTTGAGGAATTGCAGTATAAGTGGTGGATGGCTGTTGCCGCTCCCGGGCAGTTGAATCTTGAAGAGCCCCCCTCGTGGGGGTCTCGGAGCGTCGACTGCTTCGAGAAATTGGAGCAGATTGGGGAAGGCACATACGGGTGAGTTCATGAACCGTCAAAGTTCTCTCAATAAATATTCCTTTGCGTAAATTTTTGTCTTGATTGTATTCTTGTGTTCTTATGTTGTCGAGAAAATATGCTTCTTTCCTTCAAGAAATCTTGAATTCTGGTAGAAAGGTTGCATCTTTTTTGGCTTTTCCTCTTTTTCTTGTGGTATCTACATGGTTCTGATGGTTTTCTTTACATGCCAACTAACATATTGATTTAGACAATTATAAGATGATCTAAACCTGAATTGGCTTACAAATTTTACAGCACTTGGGAATCATGTGCATGTAGATGCTTCGTACTGGATTTTTTTTGCTTGTGTTAGTTGAAGGTTTGTCAAGACTCAGTTGGGCAATTAGGCTGGATTTAGTAACTTAGTAATCCTTTTTTTTAATGGCACGAAAATTCAATGAAACCGTGAATTAGTCCATCAATTTTTGCCTCTTTGTTACTTAGAAAGAGCACACAATTTGGTGTCATGCAGTATGTAAGGAGTAACACTTCCTTATGGATATTTTGGTGGCGGATTTGTTTCTAGATGTCTTCATCATTATGCAACACACTTACATGTCAATGCCTCTTGTTTGTATTATTGCTTGAGGTTTTGATGGAATTTCTTTG
This sequence comes from Elaeis guineensis, assembly GCF_000442705.2. Taxonomy (NCBI): domain Eukaryota; kingdom Viridiplantae; phylum Streptophyta; class Magnoliopsida; order Arecales; family Arecaceae; genus Elaeis; species Elaeis guineensis. The sequence goes on from NC_026007.2 coordinate 67,223,927, forward strand.
AGTTGCTCTTTATTGTCTTATGCCTTCTGAAAGGCATCTGGAGGTTTTTGTGTCATTTGTGCTATATTGGCAGCATCCAATTGTGTTCAACACTCTATTAAAATGTATCTATGAACATCCATTACTTCTTATTTTATTGGTTTGATCCCAAAAGATCATGATTTCTTTTATTCTTATGATGATTTCAGGCAGGTATACATGGCAAGAGAAATAAAAACGGGGGAAATAGTGGCCCTGAAGAAAATTAGAATGGACAATGAAAGAGAAGGGGTATGTCTTTATGTTCTATCCGTATTCTTGTGGAAATTCTTCAAATTGAAGGGTTGAAAATGTTCATCCTCTACTAGACTAAAATTTGGTCTTGCAGTTCCCTATAACAGCCATACGTGAAATCAAAATTCTGAAGAAGCTGCATCATGATAATGTTCTCCAATTGAAAGAGATTGTGACCTCTCCAGGTCTGATTCATGATGACATATGAATTCTTCTTCATTTTATTGTATCATTCTAAATTTTTTTTTTGTTAAACATGACCAGGTCCTGAAAAGGATGAACAAGGAAAGCCAGGTTTGTTTTGTTCAGTCCTTATAGTTTCACTGTGAACATCTTGGTTAAAGTCATCTATTTTTCTTCCTGCCCATCTTTCCTGGTAGGGAACTCTGATGTTCTTCAAATTGTGATGCTGCAGATGGTAACAAGTATAAAGGAAGCATCTATATGGTTTTTGAGTACATGGATCATGATTTGACTGGTTTAGCAGATCGTCCCGGGATGAGATTCACAGTACCCCAAATTAAGGTACTAAAGAAGGTCTCTATAATCTTGTGTTATTATTCATTTTACTGTATACTGATTGTCTACTTCTGCTGTTTGATCACCTCCAATCAGTGCTACATGAGGCAGCTGCTAACAGGTCTTCATTATTGTCATGTCAATCAAGTGCTCCATCGTGATATTAAAGGTAGTACAAAGTATTTTATATATAATATGGCAGAAGTTTTCTTTTGAAAACCTTGATTTTGCTGCTGATTTAATGTTTTACATATAATATGGCAGGTTCTAATCTTTTAATTGATAATGAGGGAAATCTAAAGCTTGCTGATTTTGGCCTTGCACGATCATTCTCCAGTGATCACAATGGAAATCTAACAAATCGTGTGATCACTTTATGGTATAGGTAAATACTTCTGCTCTTCATTAACATTGAAGACAATGCTGATTTCCATATGCATATAGCTTTATGTTTTGCTGGTTCAACACAATAAGCACTCTCCATATGTAGCTGGTTAAATTTTATGGTGTTTTTGGTGACAGGCCTCCAGAGTTGCTGCTTGGAGCTACAAAGTATGGTCCAGCTGTTGACATGTGGTCTGTTGGTTGTATCTTTGCAGAACTTCTGTATGGAAAACCAATCTTGCCAGGAAAGAATGAGGTATTGTGCTTCTGTGTGAATCTATACATATTCTTTCTTTTATAGGGGTCTTATTCCTTATAGTTCATATTAGGTAAGTTTGGTTCTCATGTACATTATGACTTAGGGGTTGTATAGACAAACAAATGCCATAACTATGTATTTGTGCCAAGGTTTTACGTCTTGGCGGACACCCCCTGTCCCGGCCATCTGTCCTATTCTTGTGAAAAGTAGAACCGGGACGGGGTTGGAAAGAACGGAAGATGGAAAAAGGAAAAAGGAAAAAGTAAAAGGAAAGAAGAAGAAGAAAAAAGAAAGAAAGAAAGAGAGAAGAAAAAGAAAGGAACGAAAGAAGGAAGAAAGGAAAGAGAAGGAAGAAGAAAAAGAAAAAAAAAGAAAGGGATGACGAAAAGAAAGGAATAAAAGGAAGAAAGGAAGGTAAAAGAAAAAGAAAGAAAAGAAAAAAGAAAGAGAGGAGAAAAGAAGGGGAGAGAGATGGAGGATATATATCGGGATGATGATCAGGACAGTTATTGCGATGGGATGGGTGGGACAGTGGGGCATCCTGTTCTATAGAGATATGAGACACCTTCATCCCACGGGATTTAAAACCTTGATTTGTGCTTGTATGACTGGGAGGCACTCTAAAGATCTTGGAACTCATAGTTTAGGTAGAACTTTTATTACTTATTTTCACCATGAACTTCTCAAAGTAGGTGGCATTCTTAATAAAATTAAGCCTATGACATCTGGAGGAAGTCTTATGATGTTGCAGACAGCTTTCAGAAAGTCTTGTTGACACATGTGAACTATAAGTAGAGGAAAAATGCCTACCATGCTGCTATCAATAGATAAACACATATTATAATGAGTAACAGAAATGCAATTTAAGAGATAAGAAAAGGTAATGTGGAGGATCACTAAAAGGCACTTTTCAATATGATTAATGACTGAAGGAAATGAATCTCAATTTGGAAACATCATAGGCTTTTGTGAGAAAAGTCTTCATAATTTGCATCTAGGTTTAAATGACCAAACCAAGAAGAGAATGAGAGAGGATTTTTGGGTTATGGTTAAATAAATATTATAGTGCTGCTACTTATTAGTTGTGAGAACCATGTTATCGTATGCTAATAAGCATTGCCGCCCCCACCCCCATAAAAAAGAGGTATTAGATTAAGGGTATGGTTGGCCTAGATTAAGCAGGCTTTTACTTTGATTTTTGGTTTTGGAAATAGGGAAAATGCAGAGTTAACCAGCAGGAACTTGATGAAATTCAAAAATAGATCCAGTTGTTCACAGCCATTTATAATGCTATTTAATTGTAACAGTTTTAATATGCAAATGATTATGTTAAAGAAAAAAAGCATTTGAAGTTGTTTTGGAAGAAAGGGAGTCTAAGCTTTTAAGTTTCCAAGGCGATTGTTGTTCTGAGGATTTGGTTTATTTTATAAGGGTATAAAGGAGGAAAATGAGGATATTCAGAGGTCATATCACATCAAAGCAGCACAAAGGCTAAGTCATTGTATAATTGGTTGGTAGTTCAAGATGCACTGGGGGATTTCTTCCCAATCGGTGTTTGTTTGTTGCTTCAGTAAGGAAAATGATTGAAACAACAAATCAGATCTTTGCATCTTTATGTATTGGATCCCTGATAAGTAACAATATCAATTACTATCACGGTAATACTAACAGTAACATATAGCAAGATGCAATAAGAATAACATAAGGTGATACCTTATGCTCTAAATAGCTACTGGTATTGGGGGAAAAAGGGGCCTAGTGTTTTTCTTACACAGGTCAAGAAGAAGCATATTCACCATCCGATCTCATGCATGCACTTGTAAATGAAAGGTCATATTAGCGGTGAGCTTTATTCTTGTGTTGGTAAAATGGGTGAAAACTGTGTTATGCATTTCAAGCATAACACTGAGGATCCTTCACTTTGTTGCTTAATATCTTTAGGCTGCAGTTTTTTTTTTTAATAGTTTCTCCATGCATGCAGTTGTGTATCAACGGATTATCAGGATGGTCTTCTTGAATACAAAATACTCAAATGAGTACTGCAATTTTCACTTGGTAAAGAAAGTCTTAAACATCGTTGTTTTTATATCATAGGAAATCTTATCATTTATTGATTACTGGGTTGGTTTCATACACCAATTAGTAAAGTCTGTTTTGTACAATTATTCTTTGGTTCATGAGGATCATAATATTGAGTCATCCCTGAGATTTTACTGAACCAAGATTGTCATTGTGAAATAAGTTGATTATCACATGCAATTGATTGTTTAATGCTTAAAGTCAATGTTTTATGTCTCAGTATCAAGTACGGTACACCTCGGTACCCACAAGTGGTAAAGGTGCTAAGTCAGGACTTCACCCATACCATGTGTCGCATGGTACTCTATTGAGCCCTGTACCTTTACTATAGTAGTATAATATGGTATGTCTAGTACCAGACTGGTGCAACTCAGTATGTAAAACCTTGTACTTGTAGTTTACCCTTCTTTCTTTTCTGGCTATAGTTCACCTTTTTCTTTTTGCTAACTTTAGGATTTTGCATTATTTAAAGGTTATGTTTGATGGCATTAGTTTTTAGTTGAAGTAAGATATGGATTTATTGTAGGACTCTTTGTTCATAATCAGCTCAGCAAACCAGTTTGGTTGATGCGAACTATTTTCTTTATGGTATATACAGATTTCATAAGTATGTTTTGACTTGTTATTTGTGTTTTGTCTTCTTATTGTTCTTATTGAAAGCTCTCAAAGTTGAATATGCCATTTACGTTACTGACTGTTTTCTGCAGCCAGAGCAACTAACTAAGATATTTGAACTGTGTGGAACTCCGGATGAGGTCAACTGGCCTGGTGTTTCTAAAATTCCCTGGTATAACAATTTTAAGCCTTCACGGCCAATAAAAAGACGTCTCAGGGAGGTGTTCAAGCTGTAAGTAACTCGTATCTTCTCCTTTCATCCATGTTGTTAGTTGTGGCATGAGATGTTTTTTGATAAGCCAGGTATTAACGAGCAGGTTTAAAGTTTTGAAATTTTGATGTTGTTTTGTTCATATCCTTGTTAAAATGTTTTTTTGTGATTTGACAGTTTTGACCGGCATGCTTTGGAATTGCTAGAGAGAATGTTAACATTGGATCCATCCCAGGTAATTTCATCAATTTATTGCCTAAAATACATTAGGAAAAACTTAATGACAAAGGGCTAATGAATACATGCTGGATTGTTCTTACATTATCATCCATGACTTCATACGGAGTGTTAGTCTTATCATAAACAATTTTTTTGCTTGATTATATTTGTTTAGTTTATTTTTAATTGTTACTTTCATAGTGGGGTAGTATGTGCTTCTATTTTATTATTTCAACCTGGATCAAATTTATCCTCTTTTTGTTCTTATCAATATCTGAGGAGAAAACTTGATCAAATTTATCAGATAGTGAAATTCATTGGTACATTAAAGTAGCATTGGTACATTAAAGTACATTAAGGTAGTATGAAATGGAAGTAGAATATGCTTCATTTGTAAGAATTTGGATGATTTTTGAATCATGGTTTATGTCAAAATGAATACTACATGAAAGAGGTAACAACTCGTAAATATCCTTTGAGTCATATGTGTTGTGTTTAAGGCCGGCAAAATATGACCTGACCCACCAACCTGACCCGTATTTGACCCGCTATAAACGGGTGGGGTTTAGGTAAACAATTCGGATCATAAATAGATTGATTCGTTTAACCTAGTTAATATTTGGGTCGGATTTGGATTTCATATATCTGACCTATTTAACCCGTTTAATATTTAGGTCGGGTTGAATCAGATAACTTGTTTAATCCATTTAACCCATTTAATCTATTAAACCGGTTTAAATATTGTTTAACTTGTTTAAAACATGCTTAACCTGTTTCTGACCTTTTAACTTGATCTATTTAACCCGTTTAACTTGTTCAACCCATTTAACCTAACTTATCGATTTAATAAATGGGTTAAGTAGATCAGGTCACGTTACCTATTTAATAAATAGGTTGGGTTTAGATCTGAATTTTTGACCTGTTTAATAAACGGGTTGGATTTGGATTGACAATTTTTTGACCCGACCCGATTGCCACCCCTAGTTGTGCCAAGTGGTGCATTTGCTTTTTCTTGAATATTGCATGGTATGGGACATGTGGTGGCAAGTAGGTCAGTGAACCTTGAAACTAGTGCTCTAAATTGCTCAAATATGTGTAAATGGTGATGCATGATAATTTGGATCAGGCATGGGAAATGATGGGCTTTTACAGTTATCTAACTAGAAAGTGCTATGTTACGTTTTAGTCTTTTTCATTTATTCATAAAAATATAGGGCACTAGGTCAGTTAATTCTAGTTTTGATGATATTTTTTTAATGCCATATAGGCAAAATTTGGTAGTTAGGACCCCAAGATGGGATTTTCTCACTGTTGAGGCCCTGCTTTATTAGTGTGTGCAGATTATTGTGATATCGTGATTAGCTTATATTTGGACTGTATGGGATAAAGTTGAGGCGGGAGTTTCTTGTTGGACTGGTAGACTAAATGAGAGGCATGTACACTAGAGTGTGTAGGAGTTTTCCTTTTGGGGGATTTTGTGATAATAGTCATGGTCCATGCCATGTTATAGGGATGAGCCATGAAAAGGTCACACTCTTGCATAACAATGTAAGTATATAAATGATAGCATTTTTGTCACCTGACAATTATGCGCCTCAAGGGATAAGCACAACATGCACTCATCCATAATTCCACGGTCATCATAAACATCATACGTCATGACTTTGTAAAACAGGGAGAGGGGGAGGGGGCAGGAAGTGGGGGCGGAGGGGCAGGCGCAGAGATATAACTAAAATGCTATAAATGTTTGCTCAGTGCTGCTTCACCTCCTCTATCCTATCATAGCATGTGTTTGCTCTGCTTAAATGAGTCTGTTTATGTTTTTTTATGTATCCTTTCCTGTAAATTCTTTGAGCTGATGCTGCATCTATGCATCTTTTCACTTTGATATATGACATAAGTATGACCTTTTCTTTTCTTTTTTCTCTGTTGCAATATTTCAGAGGATTTCCGCAAAAGATGCACTAGATGCAGAGTACTTTTGGAATGATCCCCTACCTTGTGATCCTAAAAGGTATGTGTTTTCTACCTTAATGTAGAACTACATATGGCTTTTTTCTTCCTTATTGGCTCCGTGTCTTGGCTGAGAATCCAATCTATCATTTGTATAACCCTTCATACAAATTACTTACATTTAATCCATTGTCCTTCATCTATTTCGTGGTGATACAGCTTACCTAAGTATGAGTCCTCGCATGAGTTTCAGACAAAGAAGAAGCGTCAACAGCTACGGCAGCAAGAGGAAACAGCAAAACGACAGAAAATACAGCATCCTCAACCACATGCCCGTCTACCACCCATCCAGCAAACTGGGCAACCCCATCCTCAGATCAGACCTGGCCCTGGCCAACCCATTCACAATGCACCGCCTTCCATGGCTGCTGGCCCCAGCCATCATTATGGCAAGCCACGTGGACCTTCTGGAGGGCCTAGCAGATATCCACAGGGTGGAAATCCCAGTGGTGGATATAACCCAAATCGTGGTGGTCAAGGTGGTGGCTATGGCAGCGGCCCATATCCCCAGCAAGGACGTGGACCTCCTCCTTATGGCGGAAGTGGTATGCCTGGCACTGGTGGTCCTAGAGGTGGCAGTGGCAGTGGTTATGGAGTAGGTGCCACAAGTTACCCTCAAGGAGGTCCATATGGTGCTTCAGGTGCAGGCCGAGGCCCAAATATGATGGGTGGAAATCGAAGCCAGCAGCACCAGCACCAACAGCAGTATGGTGGCTGGCAGTAGTAGAGTTGCATACCTATTTTTGTTTAGATTTTCAGGATTGTTGATCTGGTAACTTGGAAGTAACCTGTTGGTCACGGTAATTATTGTTAGTATGAAAGCTGAATTATGTTTTGAGCTACAATTAGGAGTTAGGTATTCTTCTTGACTGCTATGTTAATTACATGAACAAAATCATTAAATTTTAGTACAGAATAATGTGGTTACACTTTCAAATATTTTCTCAGGCCATGTTGAACTGGAGGTTGGGTATATGGAAGTGTTGATGTGCCCTAGTTTGAGATTCATCAGTCGCTATTATGGTTCTTATCTAGGGATCTGAAATTTTTGTTTTGTTTGACGAGGTATGTCGTCTATATCATTTAAAATGTTCCCCTGTTAAATTTGCTTGTTGTTGTTCCGGTAAGTAAGCAGTATGATGTCCATCTCTCGTCACCATGGTATAGGTGGGCATCATTCAGAGCATGTTCCGGAATCAGGGTCCTTTTATTCTACTGTGGAGCTATCATTACCTTTCAATTTTCAACACCTTTTTATCGATATGGATGAGCCAGTTTAATCAGCAGATCCATAATCTGCAAACTGAATTCTTGGAATCTGGATTGTTGTTGGCTTGGTTAATTCCCTTTCCTTTTTATGGTCTCAAGTCTGCCGTCTTTTGACAGGACTGTGTTGTGGAGGTGGTCTTAAAGTATTAGGAGGGTGATTCCTGCTAGAAATGCCGTTTCGGTGCTGTAGCATTAGCGACCAGGTTTGTTTTGGTCAAGAGAAATTTCTTCTATTTCCTGATGACCTTATGACTCTGGGCCACAAAATAATAACTTTTCCTTTTCTAATGTTAAGGTGTTCGTTTTATTCACGCATTCGTTGCGCAATTGGAAGCTACAGAGGTTTAGCCTGAGGGTGGTGGAATCAGCCACCTTGGCCAGGATTACGAGCCAGGCTAAGGTGTGTTACAAGAGGGAAAAGTCGCAACGCACAACGGGAGAGCGTGAAAGAACGTTATCAGTCCTCAAAGATGATAGTAGTGTCTCAAATGGAGTCCAAGAGGACAAGAATCGGACCCTTTATTTTAGAGCAGTATCACTGTTTCAGAAAACAAGCTAGGGTCACGGGCGTAGCTTAGGTTGGTCGGGCTCTATTGAGGACCCATCGAAGTCCCACCTAAAATAAAAGCTGAGAGCAACCTCAGTAAACCTAGGCAGGCCTAAGACTCTAACATGTCAAAACCTTGACGGTGGGTTGCTCGAGTTGGAGGCCCTACAAAGGATTGGCGTTGGCTCAGACTGGCTGGGGCTGTTTCTAGAAATTGAGGTTGGCTTTGGGTTTATTTACATATTGTTTGGATTGGGCCTGCACAGGAGTTCATAAGGAGAAGAGAGGGGAGGGTAAAGAATAAACTTCTGTTTGGTCAAATTTTTTGAGAGGTTAAAAAGGGAAGAGAAGGGTTCTCTCAACCCTCTCTATCCCTCACTTATTCAATTTTTTTTACCCCTGATTTGGGGTGTAATGGAGGAGAAGGTTTATGCTTAATTTTCATTTTCCTAACATATCCTTAATAAAATTTTAAAATTACAACTAGACCATTCTATACTCTATCTTTCCAACCGTTCCTTGCTCTTCGCACAATTCAAAAACTCTATAGCCATTATAGATGAAGTTGGATATGATCTAAGAGTGGAATTCATCATATTAGAAAATTGAGTCATGAATCAAAAAAAAAGAAATGGACATTTCAAAAAACTAAAATCATTTTCGAATATATTCATATGAATACCAAAAAAAGAAATCAAAGAGAACAGATTTGAGAAGCATATTTATCAAAAGGAACAAACATTTATTAAAATATTACAAATATTAAATAGTACATCTATTAATGAGAAAAGATATATTTGTCAAAATATATATATAAATTTTTCTACCCCTCTCTTAACCTCTCTATCCAAACAAGGATAAAATATGTACCCTTCTTTACCCTTCTCCTCCCTTTCGAAACAAGGGTTCATTAATTCTCTTACGCTCCCTTCCCTTCCCCTCCATTACCTTCCTCTCTCCTCCCCTTATAAACTTTCATGTAACCCCAGTCCAAACAAAGCGTTAGTTGTCCAGGCTCTGACTGGAACTGATTGAACATTAAAGTTGGGTTGACATTGTTAAGTGTAACCCGAGTCAAGGTTTCTCTGCAACCTGCTATTCTTCCGCTACCACTAAAGTGGGCTTCAAATATTTTGCCCAGGCCGAGGAGGAAGGGGATGCCTCTGACTAGTTAAGCTATCGTTTATTTCTAGAGAAATTCTTTATGCACCACCTGTGATATAGAAAATTCGATGTGGAGCACACCACTGCATCCGATTGGATCACATAGCCACCGCTTTCACCATTTTTCAATACGCATTTAATACCCGCAGTTCTATTTTTTCGTTTAAAATTTTGAATGATGAAAATATCTCTTCTTTTCTGAAAAAATTATGGCATTCTATGTCGATATTATGACATCCTACATTGAAATTATGACTTCCTGCATAGAATGTCATAATTTTTTTATACGATGTCATAAAGAGGGAAGGATATTTTCGTCATTGAAAAGTTTCATATAAATTTTTTAATAACGAAAATGCTCCTACAAAATTATGACATCCTGTGAAAAATTATGATATTCTATATAGAAAGTCATAATTTTAACGTAGGATGTCATAAGATCGACAAAAATATAATAATTTTTTTAGAAAAAAAAAGATATTTTTGTATCAAAATTGCAAATGAAAAAGTAAAACTTCGAACATTAAATACGTATTAGAAAGCAGTGGATACGTGATCCAATAGAATCAGACGATGCGCTTATGTCGGATTTTCTACACCGCAGGCAGTGTGCAAAGAATTTTGCTTATTTCTAAGGTGTAAATGGGTAGATTCACGTCCGATACATGCAGTATCCAAATCCAGAATTCATAAGATAATCAGGTTTGGATTTCATTTCTTTTTTTTTCTTTCCTATCGGATTTTATTTGGACATCAATCTGCAATGAAATATCTAATAATATATGACAAGCTTGGTTATTTATTGATATTTTGCTCCAACATTTTTTTTGAATATGATTTCAATTGTTCTAATTTTACAAATGAGAGGTTGAAGTCTTATTTGTTGCTTGGTGCTGGTTAGTGTTTGATATGCCTCAAATCTGATCTTGCTGATGTCATCTAAATGGCCAATGGCAGATTGCCACATAGCCACCATTTAAGATGTCATAGAGCCCTTTATACCTTCTTCAATGAGTGATGATTATAGCCCGGCGCACAATCTCTTGTAGTTAAAAACCGATGTGCATAATGCGGTGACAATTACTGAGCGGCCAAGGGATATGTTCGCCTTATTTGATAATAGGCACTGGCCCTTAGCCTATGTAGGGGATCTTAAAATATGTTTTGCTCTCTACATTCTCTAGCTTTCTCTTGAATCTTTGTTGTGCCCTCCAAATTTCTGTTTAGCTTAAGCATTGTAGGGTTTTCCGGCAAATGGACTTCTACTAGTTTTCAAATTGGATGGTCGATATCAACTAAGTTTTTCCATTCGAGGATAATCACATCCGTCCACTTGCTAGCTAACCTCTTCAGCTCGAAGCTCATCCGACCTCTCTAAGCTCGGATATTAGCAGCAGAAGTATTGCCTTATGTAAAATATACACATGTATGTAGGCTAGACCAACCCTAGCTTGAAGTCTATATCCCAAATTTTTTTTGTTCACCTTGTACTAATTAAGTATTGCAACTATTTATTTGCAGTAAGTTGGAGATTTAAGTTAGATAGTTAAATAGTTAAAGTCTTTGGATTCATTTTCATATCCGAATCTATTTGGATGCGAGCAAAAATTTGAACGTCTAACTAATATTTATATCCATATTTGTATTCATATCTATCGTTCATATCCAAATATTCGATTTTACTTATAATCTTATTTAATTTTATACAATATTTATAATTTTTAAAAAATATATATAATCATATTAATATATTATTAATTTAATTTATATCATTTAGTAATATTTTTGACTACATGATCATAAATCTATTTATATATATATTTTTGATATCCAATTTGTACCATATCTGAATCTATAAAATAAATATGGATACAAATATATTGATATCCCGACCGTAAAATAGAATTCTATTGCAGCGATCAGGAAGTGCTCCGTTGCTCCAACTTAATCAGGGCCGTCCGTAAGAATCAATCACGGTGACCTCACGTTGACTGCGTGCTTCAAGAACCAACAAATAGACGGTTCTGATCTCACGTTCTCCTTACGTCGAGATCAAGCCGTTCCGATACACACCTCCGTACGATTACCGTTACTGCTTCCAAACCGCTTCCCGCCATTTTATCCAACGGCCATCTCCACCTTTCCCCACTCTGCAAATCCTTGGCACTCGGGACCCACACTTCACAACTCCCATATCCCCTTCTGAGAAAGTCCAGAAGCTCCCCAAATTCTAGAGAGAGAAAGAGAAACATGGTGGATTGCTACGACCCATGCCCGTGCTGCGGCATCAAGCGGCGGAGGTTCGCCTTGAAGCGCTTGGATTATTCGTCCGCCGCCTCCCCATCCCCACCGCCGTCAAGATCGCGCGCTCCGTCTCCGCCTCCTCCCCCTCCGCCCTGGCCACGGCCGCTGCCGACATCCACCGCCCCACCCCCACTCCTTCACCACCAGCGCCGCCCACTCCTGCCTCGACCCCTTCCGACCTCCCACCTCCTGCTCGGGCCGAGAACGTCGCCGGAGCGTCGGAAGTGCCTCTGCCCCCTGATTCTCGTCCCGATCCGACATCTCCGACCACCTCGATCCCGGCTCCGGCAGAGGCCATCGCATCTCCTGCGACGGCCGAGGCAAAACAAGAAGTCAATCAGAAGAAAGTTCGCTTCGAGTCTTTTTTTTTTCCATTCTTTTCTCTTCACCTTCCTTTCCTGCTTCTTTATTTCGTCGATCTTTTTCTTATTGGGTCTCGTGATTAATTGGAAATTAATCTGATTCTTTCGGTATTTTTCTGAATTTATGGTGGCAGGATGAAGGAGGAGCAAATAAAAAGAAAGAGGGGGAGGAGGGTAAAGAAATGATAAGGGTTTTGGAAGAAGTGGAAATCAAGATCAGCTTCAAGTGCTGCAAGTGTGGTATCTCCAAGGCAGTGGTCATTTCCTCCGACCATTCTTGACTCTCACTGGAGTCATTGGGTTGATTGACGTGTGTGTGTGAGAGAGAGAGAGAGAGAGTGAGAGATGTTTAGTTTATTAGAGCCTTGCTTCTACAGACATTGATAGAGTTGAGCTGATTGACTATTTAATATGATTAGTGTGGATCGTCTGCTGTACATCATACAGTATAGTATACAACATGCATCATCTATCGCACGATGGATGGCCATGCACGGCTACACGCAACAAGCGTGCATCCATATGTGGCCATCCATCGCATGATGGATGGTGCGGTGCAAAGAACCCGGGCTCTTATAAGATCCATGTATAAGAAAGTCCAATTCTTTTGGAGAAATCGTCAGTTGCCATGGTGTATCTTGTGAAGTCTTCTTGATTCTTGAATGTGGAATTTTGGTATATATCTTTCACTAATTGTTTTAATAAGATCAAAGCATAATTAACAAACTGAATGCCTTCAGATGCATTTTGCAACAATCAATTGGAGCGATCGACTGGGCTGGGTGGTCAGAGCTGCAGGTTCAATGATGATGAGGAGTTCTTCAGCCTCAATAACTCCGGGAGCACATGCGACAGTAGCATCATCGATCTTGCATGTTGAGCAACTTTCTGTTTTCAGAGAAAGATTGAAGTTCTAAATTTTTCGATTCTTTATTCTAGTCTCATGTTTATTAAATCTGTTCATGTGACTAAAAGTTCATTTCATTTTCTTTTTTAAATAATCTATGCTTGATATGGAATTAAGGGCATCAGCTATCTGCTTCTTCTTGGTAATTAGTGATTCACATAGGTTTTTTCTCTTTTGTCAGAATTCTTGTTAGAAATGTTATATTTTACTTCCATGGCAAAGTGATAGGTTGGTTAAAACTTGGTGCTGTGAGTGGCTGCTGTTTTATAAGAAAGTTACATATGGCACATATTCTGAATGCAAAGTTATGAATAGTGTGCAATTTAAATTCAGCATCCAAATGATCAGTGTTGATGGGTTGCACTTAAATGTTAGGACTGTATCTTGAAGGTTCCATTCTTTTGAAATAGGTTTATTTAGCTCCAATTTGATTTACTTATTGTTTGGATTATACACCTGGATAACCTTTGCGGTTATCAAGTGGGAAATTCAGTGTGCAAAATAATTTATTTTGATGAAAATGTCTTACAGCCTTAGGCAGAAAGGAAAAAGTGTAATTTATCCCCTTCAGAAATTTTTCTTGGTTTTTCTCTAGTACTGGCATTTCTTATGTTTTGACAGTATTTCGCCATTCTGTGGTGAACTAAAGCTAGAGTTTGACCGCAGTTATTCTAGAAATGCCATGTAAGTGACAAGTCACGTTTTGGGACTGGCGCAGCCTCTGTTATAGACCAACTTATATCACCTAAGAATGTTAACTAATAGCTTGCCTTTTTAATTATGCCATGCAAGCTATTTTGGTCAGTTTAATGTTTAATGGTACTGAGAATGATATTGTTTACTGATATTGCTGACAATGCCGGTGAGTATAATTTTTTAGTCATACTACACTGGTGAGTTCATTGTCTCACATTCCAGTTCTATTAACTGATTTTTCAATTCTAGATAAGTTTTTATTTTTAATTAAAAAAATATAAATAAAATTTGATCCGACTGTAAATAATATATACAATATACTAAAAGAGAAGCTAGTATTTTTTCAATGCGATAAATATCGCACATTCAGCATTCCACATATGATCCTATCCATTTGCCATGTGTCAGCCATCTAATGGCTCATTTGTTCACATTTCAAACATCAGATGTCAAAGAATGAGGATAATATTTAAAATATCACACAATAAACGAGCTTAAAATTTAAAATATCACACAATAAAAATAAAATAATAAAAAAATCGATCGAATCCATATGTGATCGCAGAAGCCAGTTGCCGGTCCTGTCCACCATCTGATCTCACCAATATCTGATATATTTTATATTTAAAAAAAAGAATCATGTGCTTAAAATCCACTTGCTGGATGGCAGGACCCACTTGCTTGGTGACAGAGATCAATTTAAGAGGAAGAGCGGATCATTTGGTCATTCCACCTGAATTATAGATCTAGACTATTGGATAATAGATAGCTGGAGAGAACAATCGACGGATTTGACAGGCTGAGATGATAGTGATTGGATAGGGGGTTGCAGAGTCTCACAGAGAGTGATGATGGAGGAGACGGGTCAGCAGAGGAAGGAAGAAAGGATCTATATATATATATATATGTGTGTGTGTGTTCTCTTTCATATGATCAGAGGAGATCGTGCGTGGAAGAAGATTTTCTATGGTGAGATTTTTTTTTTTTTTAACCTACAATAGATGTATATCCTCCCATTCTTATTTTACAATTTTATCAAATTGATTGGGATAATTGTTGCAGATGTGCTGTAGCCATTTGGACTCCTTACTGCATCATCTGCAGAAAAAAGGAGTATTCAGTACGTTTGTTTTTTTTTTACTATATCACCTAAGAATGTTAACTAATAGCTTGTCTTTTTAATTATACCATACAAGCTATTTTGGTCAGTTTAGTGTTTAATGGTATTGAGAATGATATTGTTTATTGATATTATTGAGAATGTCGGTGAGTATAATTTTTTAGCATACTATGCTGGTGAGTTGTCTCACATTTCAGTTCTATTAACTGATTTTCCAACTCTAGATAATTTTTTTTAATTAAAAAAATATGAATAAAATTTGATTCAACTGCAAATAATATATACAATACGTTAAATAGGAAGCCAATACTTTTTCAGTGTGACAAATATCGTACATCCAGCATTCCATATGTGATCCTATCTATCTGCCATGTGTTAGCCATCTAATGGCTCATTTGTTCACATTTCAAACGTCAGATGTCAAAGAATGAGGATAATATTTAAAATGTCACACAATGAGCTTAAAATTTAAAATGTCACATAATAAAAATAAAATAATAAAAATATCGATCGAATCCACATATTGGTCGCAGAAGCCATTGTCGATCCTGTCTGCTGTCTGATCCTGCCAATATCTGATATATTTTATATTTTAAAAAAAAATTATGTGCTTAAAATCAACTTGTTGGATGACCTGCTGAATGGCAAGATCCACTTGCTGGGTGACAAAGACCTATATATATATATATGTGTGTGTGTGTGTTCTCCTTCATATGATAGGAGGAGATCGTGCGTGGAAGAAAATTTTCTATGGTGAGATTTTTCTTTTTTTTTTTAATCTATAGATGTATATCCTTCCATTCCCATTTTACAATCTCATCAGACTGATTGGGGTGGTTGTTGTATGTATGCTACAGCCATCTGGACCCTTTACTGCATCACTGAGGAAGAAAGAAATATTCATACATTCATTTTTTTTTTACTATATCACCTAAAAATGTTAACTAATAGCTTGTCTTTTTAATTATACCATGCAAGCTATTTTGGTCAGTTTAGTGTTTAATGGTACAGAGAATGATATTGTTTACTGATATTGCTGAGAATGTCGGTGAGTATAATTTTTTAGTCATACTATGTTGGTGAGTTCATTATCTTGCATTTAAGTTCTATTAACTGGTTTTCCAACTCTAAATCATTTTTTTTAATTAAAAAAATATGAATGAAATTTGATTTGACTGCAAATAATATATATAATACATTAAAGGAGAAGTCAGTGCTCTTTTAGTACGACAAATGTCGCACATCCAGCATTCCACATGTGGTCCTATCCATCTGCCACATGTCAGCATCTAATGACTCATTTGTTCATATTTCAAATGACAGATGTCAAAGAATGAGAATAATATTTAAAATATCACCCAATAAATGAGCTTAAAATTTAAAATATCACACAATATAATAAAAAATTGATCAAATCCATATGCTAGTTGCGAAAGCCACTTGCCAGTCCTGTCTGCCATCTGATCCTACCAATAGCTGATATATTTTACATTTAAAAGAAAAAAAAAGAATCACATGTTTGAAATCCACTTGCTGGATGATGAGCTGGATGGCAGGACCTACTTGTTGGGTGATAGCGATCGATTTAAGAGGGAGAGGGATCTTTTGGTCATTCCATCTTAAGAGCAAATCTTCTGGTCATTCCATTTGAATTATGGATTTAAACTGCTGGATAAAAGATAGCTAAAGAGAACAATCGATGGATTTAACAGGCTGAGATGATAGTGATTTGGATGGGGGGTTGCAGAGTCTCACAGAGGATGATGATGGAGGGGACTGATCAGCAGAGGAAGGAAAAAAGGATCTATATATATGTTCTCCTTCATATGATAGGAGGAGATCGTGCGTGGAAGAAGATTTTCTGTGATGAGACTTTTTTTTTTTTTAGCTTACAATGGATGTATATCCTCCCATTCCCATTTTACAATCTCATTAGACTGATTGAAATGGTTGCTATAGGTGTGCTGCAGTCGTCCGAACCCCTTACTGCATCATCTGAGGAAGAAGAGAGTATTTAGTATATTCATTTTTTTATTTTTTTAAATACCATCAGAGCAATGGGGGGTTGCTGTGGCAGCCTTCCTCTTCCCATGCTGCATCATGTGGAAGAGAGAGGGTTCATGTCCGATCAACATTGTTGATCGTCATGAGATTTTTTGTCGTGGGATTTTTTGGAGGTTGCTGCATAAAGCAACCATCCATTCTCGAGAATCACCGTGGAGCCTTCCACGATCAATGGCGCTACCGAAGTCCAGTGGCTTCCGTGCACAAGTGTGCATGGATGTGGGTTCATGTTACAGGTTTGAGTTATTGGGTTTTGGGCTATAGGATTCGGGTTCGAGCATTCTTTGGATATTAAAAGCTTTGGATCCACGATTTGGATATATAGATTTGGGTTATCGGGTTACTGATGTATTGGTTTATCGGATTTGGGTTTTAAGTGGTGGGTTATCAGGTTTCGGGTTATTTGGGTGTTGGGTTTCGGGTTATTTGGGTATTGGGTTTTGGATTGCGAGTTATTGGTTGTTGGAAGGTGGTTTGGCTAGGTCAGGATTGGGGTTAGAATTCGATTTCGAGTTAGGATTAGAATGAGTAATTGGGTTAGGTCAATTGTGAATGAGTTTGTGTCCAATTAGGGTTGAGACAGGCGCTTGGGTTAGGGTCACGACTAGGGTCAGGGTTAGGGTTCGAAAGGAGGATGGTGGGGTTTGGGTTTTCGATGGAGGTGGGGTTAGGGTTTCGATGGTGGGCAAGAGGAAGGGATGGTGGTGGTGAGGATTAGGATTAGGGTTATCTGGGTGGGGGAGGGAAGAGTAGGGTTAGGATGAGGAAGTGAGGATAGTGGGGTTGGTGGGCTTTAGGTTTCTCATGGAGGTGGGGTTAGGGTTTCGGTGGTCGGTGAGAGGAAGGAACGGTGGTGGTGAGGATTAGGGTTAGGGTTACTTGGGTGGGGGAGGGAAGAGTAGGGTTAGGTTGAGGATCTGGGTGTTGGGAATAGTGTCCCAAAGCCAATCGTCAGCCTGTTGACGGTTGTGCTCCTTTTGTATTAGTACATGAATTATAAATAAATAAAAGTTATTTTGGTATTTTTTCATCACAAATGTTTCATCTTCTAATGAACTCCTGTGTTGTGGTGAAGTCCTTAGGACTATTTAGACTCGACAAAGGAGGATTTGTCGTTTAGTCCTTAAACATGTTCGCGACCAAATGATACGTTGTTACCAAGGACGACAATATTTATCGAGCATAGGTCGTTGTGTGCCATATGGGTTGGTTGTCCTCATAACCAAAGAGTGTGGAGACACTGGTATGGCATACAGGTGAGATGTAATGGTACATCTGCACTGAACGTGACCAACTCCGGAGCTATTTCTGCTGTCAAGATTTGCTCCGATAGGATATGGGTATAAATGTCCCTCCGACCTGAGACCGCCACGGTGACTTGCAAGCAACTCACTGCACTTAGGCACTGGACTACCTGAATTTCTAATTCAATGACGGAAGGTTGCTGGGTGTAGTCAAGTACTTGACTTGTCGGTGCGTGTGTCAAGATGGGATTGACCACTCCAGTTTAGGAGCTGTGTACAGTCGTGTTTCAATTTAGCAAAACCTTGGCCAGGGTAGTCCTAGTGAGGAGTCACAGGACTAATTGAGTTGAGCACGATTCGGATGATATCATCAGGGTTGACAGTTTAACTCTGAGTCATCCTAAACACAGGGGTCAAAAGGGATGAATTATACGGTAACCATATTCACGTAGGTTCTGAATGTTGCGATTGCGATTATTCGACCTATCCGATCGTCGGGTACCATTGCTAGATGGTCACTTCGATTAGTACAGAAATTGGTTCCTGTGCTACCGGCTTAGGTTCGAACCTGCGGGGTCACACACATTAGAGGTTCCTTTCTGATCTGATGGATGATTATGAGTCTTATCTATCTGGAACTCTATGATTGAGAATTAGGATTCTCTAATCATGAGTTCCACACATTTTGGGTATCGGGGTCAAAATTTTGAATTTTGAATTTTGAATTTGAAATTTGAACTCTTTGATCAGGGTTTCATATCGATGGTCTCTGATGACTGATTGCCCATCAGATTTGGACTCAATATTTATGAGAGGATTAATTAGTGATTTAATCACTAATTAACTCAATTTGATTGAGTAATTA
>NC_026007.2:67243140-67333397 GCF_000442705.2 Elaeis guineensis
ACAACAGTCCAAGAAAAACACCTGCCCGATTTTCTGCAACAGGATGCCAGGCTGGTTTGTTGACTCAATCCTATTTTTAATATCTTCCTTAGGTCCACTTACATACTCACAGGCCATCCCCTATGGTCCTGCATCAAAGAACCACATTAGCTTTGGGAATTTTCTGTATCCAAAGTGACACTCTAAACAATCAAAAGTGTCTTCCAGACTGGTCAGCAATCCTTTTATAGATGACCCAGCTCTCCTTTTACTTAACAATTTTAGTCCAAGAAGAAATTTACAAAAGATATAAAATCTCTGCCTTATTAATGCCCAAGCCTCATGGATAATAAATTTAGATCACAAGTCACTCCACATAAAGAAGGAAACTAAAACTTTTCAAGTTTTAGGCAACTCTAAGACTAGTTCAACTCAATATATACCTAACAAACAAGCTATAAACAATAATCCTACCCTAGGACTTCTTACCGTTATCAATCTAGCACCCAAAGCAAAACATAAACATTTATAAACTATAAAGATGCCCCCTTTTAACTGCCCAATCTACAGCTTAACACCCAGTAAGGTATAAAGGAGCAGGTTAGCACACCATCACCTCAACCTAGGTGGATGCCAACACATATAAGCAAATCAGGACCCTAAGTGGGTGAACAGACTCTATCTTTGATTAGGCAACCCAAGTTATGTGAAATTTGGGCAACCCTCCTAGCAATTGAACTGGTGCGCTTCTAGAATAATTTCAATTTTGGAACCATTTGCATAATCAAGTTGTTTCTGAAGTTGGATTAGCTGAGGGCTATAGGTTGCAATGATCTTTGAAGAGTCCGTTGGTGGTTCTTCTCACAAGTGCCCTAGGTGTGTTACATGTGTATAGGATTTGTAGTATCATAGAGGCAGAAACAAGCTAGCAACTGATGCATGGTGATCTTCTGCAGCTCTTTCAGTTTATAGGACTAACACTTTTGTGCAGGTTGCTGGTTGTGATAAAAAACCTGGCAGCTTCCATCACATCTTGCAGAAAACATAAATGTAGTGGAGGTGTGTCACCAAACTTCACAGTATTCAGAATTTGAATAAGATATGATATACATCATAGATATAATCATGTAATAGTGTAGGATACTAAAAAATGTGATATGTACAGTTACTGATTACAACATTTACCAAAGGACATAAAGTACTAAATGTTACAGCAGTAATCAAACTACCTCATCAAAGAACAGTATACATGGAGAGCATGTTCGGGCACGGCTGAATATCATTCTAACTGCCAGCTCGCTCTCACCAACATACTTGTTCAAAAGTTCAGGCCCCTAAATTTCAGCAATATAAAGTAGTCATATTACAAATGGAAGAAATATTTTCACAAAACTTTCGTATCATACTGTAAATCATCAAAAAAATAATTGGTGTTGTTGAACAAAGTTATAAAAAAAAAAAAAAAAAGAACCAAAAAGCAAACCTTGATATGAATAAAACTTGCCCCTGCCTCATTTGCTACAGCCTTGGCAATCAATGTTTTGCCACAACCAGGAGGCCCAAAAAGCAAAAACCCAGCCTCCAAGTTCACTCCAAATTCCTGAAGACCACAAATATATCAAGATAAAAGAGGATATACCAACCACCAAAGTCCATTTCAGTATTTAACATTACTAATAACAAGAATGCTAGTGAGTGACTATTAAAATGCAAACCCTACATTATTGTCATCCATCAAGTAAACAAATAAAAAGTCAGACCCGGATCAATATGATCATTTTCCATGCCTATCATGCATCACTGTCATCAAATAAAAATTCATGAGATGGTTCATGAATTTGTAATAGATCCATGGAGTACCTGATGAGAGGAGTTGGTGGTTGAGAAATAGAAAATTTGAAAGGAATTATTCCTATTGGAACCATTGACTGGTGATACCTGAATAACAATATTATGAATGACTCACTGTTCACTCGATTTCTGTTCAATAATAAGATTATGTAGGAGCAATGGCTAAGTGGCTCAAGACATAGCATTCGAACTGCTATGTAGGCTTTTGTATATTGAGGGTTCAAATCCCTCTCTTTCTGTTTCTATTAATTCACCAATGTTACCGACCACAATGTATCAAATCAAATGACAACTGATACCCTCATGCTGGCAATAAGACTTCTACTTGGTAGAAATTCTATTCTCAATCACATTACTGCGGTACGTACCGGAAAGAGCAAAAAGGGGACACCGCCGGGGGGGGGGGGATGAGTGGGGTGGTTGTGGGAACCACTGCTGTTCCATTTTTAATATGTGAATGAGAAAAATATGGATCAAGGCCCTTAGAAATATTCACTTCATCAAAAAGAGGATAAAATTCTCTGAATCTTTCTTCATTATTTTCATTAGGTTCAAGTCTAGTATTTTCAAATTGATCCATTTACTACCTAATTAGACCATAAAGAGAGTTTTGTTTGTTTTGCAAACAATAATAACAATGGGAGCAGTAATCATTGATGAGGACAATAACAAAAGATGTTCTTGGTGAAAATTACTATCACATCTTATTGGTTTTATTTAGCAGATGTCATTTTCTTGGAATGCAAATGTAGACTTGGGCATCAGCATTTCAATTCAGATGGTAAGCAACTGAAATTGAGTACTGGACTTTATGACATAGTTACATGTGTAGACAACCTTATAGAATACCTTCACTTAGCCACTAGTGACAGAATGCAAGAAGAAAATATGAGAACACTTTTGGGTCACCATCAATGTTTTTATTTGCATACAGAAAGAAAACTTCATTCAACTAAAACAACCACAATTGCTAAACAAGGCAATATGAAAAACATTAAAGAAAGTTATCGCAACATACAACAAGAAACCCTTACGTATCTCCAAATTCCCTGATGCTTTACATGCAATAAAATTCCAAAGATAAAAATTTACCTCATATTCCTCTGGGTGTTTTATTCGTTGAACAATATAGCGATCAAACTCTCTCCTCAATGACTTAAGACCACCAACATCCTCCCAATTAACATTAGGTATCGAGGAAAATCCTTCTCTTCTGGAAGATGGTTGAACCAGTTTAGCTGCTTCCTGCAGAAGAAAATGAAAACTAGGAAATAATGCATCTTATATTTTAAACAAATAAGCAGAAAAATTTCACAGTGGTTGATGGGAAGATGAGTAATTCCTTTACAGGTTAAATTCATAAACATCATATAGAGGCTGTAGTGCCAAGCAGACAGCTATAACAATGAAAGATTTCATGCAATACGCCAAATTATAAGGCAAACAAACTCAATATGTAAACACAGAAAAGCAAAAAAATGTTCACAAGGAATAAGTAAAGGAATCTAAGCAACATGAAAAAGCAGAAATACAGTTAAAAGATAGTATATCAAGCAGTTCTAACACAGCCAACTGAATATGGATGATATAAAGTGAAGGAGAAAAAAATCCATCATATGCATCTGATATAATCATCTCCAGGCATTTGCTTTGTTATGGACGTATTTATCTAGCAATGGACATTGAAGTCACCAAGGGGTTGCATAAAGATACAAAGATCTTTGGCATATCCCCACTGTGCAAGAAGATCTGTAAATTGCTAATATTACAACACAAGGAATCTATTAATTAACTGATGATTGTTGTAGTTATCATGTTTTTTTAAGCTTAAATACAAAGATGAAAAGAGTAGCACTGACTGAAGCACCTTTCACAATAACCTGATTGAACATCTAATCTTATTCTCTACCAGTTATAGCCATATCCTCTTGAAAGAAACTGGTCTGAAAAGCAAAAAGCAACAAGCCCCTATAAATATCTTCCAGGTTCTCCATTCCCATGGCACCCACATTCCCCAGAAAACACTGATTGAAAACTTGAGATTCCAAATTTGTTGGCAAAGTTTTCTTCCTTCTCGCCCTTTTCAACTCTTTTAATTTTGTACTGGAGCTTGCAATATAATTATCCACAATCATGTGTAGGCTATTTGAACTCTGGGTTATGTGAATCAGGGTTAGATCTAGAAATGGATTTGTTCTCTATTTCTTTAATGAGACAATCACTATAAATGTTATACCTTCATTTGCAGATCTACCAAAACATGGTTGACGCATTAGAAAACAGATGATTTCATTGATGTGTAAAACAGAAACAGGTTGACGTGTGTGTAGAGCACTAACATGTTGACATGGTGTCCCTAATGTAGGAAACAGTAACGAGTTTTGAAACATAAGGGAAATAAACAGAAGTTGACATGTTGTTTGCCATATATCCAACACTTTTAAGGACCTGTTGATTCTTCTATGTCCAACACTTGTAAGACAGCTATTCCTTTTTGAAACTTACAGACATTTCCCTAGTTATTTCTGAGACACTTCCAAATTTATCAGAAACCAAATCAATCTATTTTCCTGAATGGGTCTTCCAAGAAATGCCTAGTTGCATGTGTAACTCTTTCTAGGCAACTAAGATAATATAATGACAGCCTACAGAACGAGCAGGAAATAGAAATGCCATCCTGTTCAAGTAATAGTTATTATGTATCAAAATATAAAGCAACAAGTGGTAGAAACTAGAAAGAGACAACTATGCCATGAATCTGCTGACAACAGGGAAAAGACCACACTAAAATAGGCTATAGCACAACAACAAGGGCAATAAAGTACACTTCCCCACAAAGAACATGGATAATTGGATATGCAAGTAATATAAAAACAAAAAGAACAAAAAGAAATTTGGGTAATGAAAAGAGGAACAAGATATTGTTGCTTCCATAAGTATATAACATCATTTGACTATCCGTGAAATTATTGATGATCATATTAAAAAAGTTCTAATTAATCAAATATGAATGAGGACACTCATATATCACAAATAAATGCATGCACATGCGCAACAGCATACACGACATACTCACCCACAGACACAAAAACACACAGAGAGACGGGAAAGGGGGCTAGTTTTAGCAGATTACCTCGAAATCAGCCATTGTAATACTAAGGCTCTCCATTTCTTCAGGGGCCCAAGGTTGCCTCCACCAGTCCTCAGTGTTCTTGCTTTTAAGCTCAGAAGAAAGTTGAGATTTTCTTCTATCTATTATTCTCTTCATTGCCAGGTTTCCTGCTTTATTCACTAATGCTGCCAAATCAGCTCCAACAAAACCTGGTGTGGACCTTGCTATTTTGAAGAGGTTAAATTCACCTTCAAGTCTAAGGTTACGAGTGAGAACAGACAAAATCTCAACCCGTGCATTTTCATCAGGGACACCTAAAATGATCTCACGGTCAAACCGCCCAGGCCTTCTTAGTGCTTGGTCCACTGCATCTGGTCTATTTGTGGCTCCAATTACAAGAACATAGCCAGGTTTTTTCTCAGATGCTTCTGACTCCAAATTAGCATCACCTGATCTAAGTGTCTGGTGGGACTCATCCATGCAAGTCATTAACTGTGTAACTATCCGGCGTTCCATCTCCCTCTGCAGGTTCTCCCTCTTGGAAGCAATGGCATCTATCTCATCAATGAAAACAATTGAAGGGGCAGTTCTATATGCCTTCTTGAAAAGGTCACGTATATTTTCTTCTGAAGCACCTGAAATAATCATGTGTAAACAAACATTCAAAACTTGAGCTTGCTGGCAATAGTATTTTGAATGGAATGACCAAGACGAGGATCCAGTAATAAAGAAGATAAACAGAAAGACATAGCAAAAGAAAAAGAGTTGGAGAATCATTCATCCATGGGGGGAACATGAATAATTCGAGGCTTAAATAACAATTTACAATATTATGCCTACAAAAAGGTAAAGAAAAGGTTCAAGTAATTAAGCAGTTAGTTTGTGGGTGTTTAAAAAAATCAATCTCAAGATTCACTGTCATATATCTATATATAAAAATATCAAAAGCAGAAAGTTGAGTAACAATACCAGGTCACGTAATGGGCCAGGGATTTTATCAAGTAGCACAGAATTCTATTCTAAATCCAAGATGTATTCAGATAGAAAGGTAAAAATGACCTACAGTCTTGCAATATTAGCTAATTTTTATGCCTCATTATTTCTCTAGGCTAAATCATACATTTCAGGCATGACTGTAATCTTTTAACAGTATTTTTGCAGCATTATTTAATTTTTTTAGCAACACAAGAAGGATTTTTCTTAATGTTCTGTCCTCACTGGTGAGTAGAGGGCTTGGCACCAACATCATTATACCCCATTTTCTGCCGATCTTTAAGTAGTGGAATTGGTGCTTCAACAATATTATCATTTGTTCTTATAGTTATATCTGCAGTGTCCTCAGTGATGGGCTACAGTAATCTATATCATGATACTAGTTGTCCCGGATCAGTTAACCCTCTAAACCTTTATTCGAAGGCCTAACCAATTGCTTGTCCTCCAAAAATCAAACAAACAATGGTTAGGATAGGCAACTACAACACCACTTGAATTCATGATTACAAGCCTATCATTATGGTGATTGGTGGGCCATGTACTAATAATCATAGATCACTTATCATGGTGCTGGGGAGTAGGCTGTTTATCTGATGTGCAGCTAGGGTATTGATCATCCAAGCTCAACTAGTTTGCAGTCGAAGTCATGCATCATAGTTGCATGGTATTATCTCTTAAATTATTCATCTCTGAAGGTGAATCTTGGATACAGCCTCCTAATGTCATTCAAGCACAGTCCACAACCATCTGTCATGGGTACTTAGCTTGTCCTGAAGCACCAAACCAAGCACTTGTGACTCGTGAGAGTTTACGAGCTTACAATATTGAAACTAGCAACCATTGCTATTTTCAATATTGTAAGATCGTAAACTCTCACGAGTCACAAGTGCTTGGTTTGGTGCTTCAGGACAAGCTAAGTACCGATGAGGGAGATTCTGCGGGCGGAGAAGATCCTCATTGAGGGAAATTCTACCATGTTATCGACTAGATCCGGGATGACACGAAGCAGTTGAAGATTTATCCGCTCCTCCGTGACATCTGGACTTCCCTATGTGACTCCATCGTGGTGTATGCTCAGTATATCTTCCAGGAGGCGAACAGCAATGCTGTTTGGGTTGCTTCTTTCGTTGCTGAGCATACCGAAGACTAGACAATAGGGTCAGGTGAGCCCTGTAGGACATTTTATCTTTTGACTTTATGGGGTATACTCACACTAGAGTGGTGTGAGCCCCATCCCCCCACCCCCCCCACCCCAAAGAAAAAAAAAAAAAAACAACGGTATTTCATGATAGCATTGCATTTCAGTTAAGCCCTCATTACATGCTAAAAGAAATATGACCAAAGTTCATATTGCTTGTATGAAATCCCAATATGTATCGTTCTCCATGTGCTTATATCATGAGTAAAAAATCCTTCATCTTGAACATAAAACAAGTAGACTATTTGCTAACTTAGGTGACTAAATTGATAGAAAGAGTATGACAGAAAAACAAATTGCAACTGGATCTTACCAGAGACACCGGAGACCACTTCGGTCGCAGAGATCTTATAGAAAGGAACACCGGTCTCGTTGGCGATAGCATGCGCAAGCTTTGTCTTGCCACACCCAGGCGGACCATGCAATAGAATCCCGGCCATTGGCCTCACCCCAAGCCACTTGGGTAGCTGCGGATGGCACAGCGGCACAATCACCTCCATCATTAGTTCCTCCAGCACCCCCTTCATCCCACCGAGATCCCGAAACCTCGGCCCCTGCCTCCCTTCCTCCCCATTATCTACCTCACCTCCACCACCCCTCCCCTTCTCAACCACCGGGGTCTCGACCCCACTACCTCCTCCACCCCCATCAACCAATTCCACATTCCTCGGCTTCTCCGCAGGCACCTCAATCTCCATGTTATCCTCCTTCCCGTCCCCCGGCTTCACCCGCTTGCCGTAACTATCGCGGAGAAGCGACTTCGTTAAATCGAACTCCGGCTCCATCTTGGCCTCGAAGGCGGAGTCGTCGGAGGTGGAGGTCGAGTCGTCGGAGGAATCGGACGGGCCCTGTCGCTGCTGCTGGAGCCGGCGGCGTAGGTGCTCGGACTCCGAGCGGAGCAACCGCTGCTCGGAGAGGTCGGAGCGGCCGGGCCTCTTGCGAGAGGAGGGTGCATCGTCGTCGTCCTCGTCCTCGTCCTCGTCGGCGGCAGGGCGGCGGCGGAGGGAGTCGAGGGTGCGCTGTACGCGGAGGGTGAAGGGCTGGAGCTTGATGCGGGCGTAGTCGGGATAGTGGGAGCGGAGGTGGTGGACGACGGTATCGACGTCGAAGGAGGAGGGGTCGGAAGGGAGCTTCGAGGAGGCGATGCGGCGGAGGAGGACGGAATGGCTGAGGGCGGCGAAGGAGGAGTTCGGGGACCGGCTGCCTCGCCTCATCCGCTTCCCCATCTCTCCCTCGCTTGCTCGCTCGTTCTTTCCTTCTTTCGCCCTTGCTGTCTTCGTGCACCGGAATTTGAACAAGAGCAATTAGGGTTTATGAATTTCTCAAAGTTGGACACACGTGTGTGTATATACATACGTATACATATACATACATGCATACATACATATGTGTATTTATATATTATGTGTGTGTATTGTGTGTGTATATATATATATATTGTGTGGGCATACTGGTGATAGGCGATAGCCCTGCTCTTGGAGAAATACCCGCGCTTCTCTCCCAAACCCTAACCCTAGCTCCACCGAATCCGCTTGCTCCCTTCTTTGATCATGTCGCACTTCGGCCGATCCGGGCCGCCGGACATCAAGGATACCTACTCGCTTCTCGTCCTCAACATCAGCTTCCGTGAGTATCCTCTCTTTTCTCTCCTCTTTCTGCTCTCCAGCTCGTTCTGATTGTCTTTTTTTGGGGTTCATAGGTACCACCGCGGATGATCTCTTCCCTCTCTTCGATCGATATGGCAAGGTGGTGGATGTCTTCATTCCAAGGGACCGTAGGTGTGATAATGCTTAAATTTCTCTAGGGAGATTTCCAGGTTTTCGTGTTGTATTTTTGCTTATGTTGGTTTCTCGTGGGCATGGAGGACTGGGGATTCGCGGGGATTTGCGTTCGTGAGGTACAAGTATGCTGATGAGGCTCAGAAGGCCGTGGACAAGCTCGATGGCAAGTTTAACTATATTTTTATAGCTCCGCTTTATAAAAAAAAAATATAGTTCTTGATATGTGTTGTTGTGCGGTAGAAATTGATATTTTTACCAGAGAAAATTCTGATTCTTGGTCTTGTTGTGCTGATAGGGCGAAATGTTGATGGTCGAAACATTATGGTTCAATTTGCGAAATATGGGCCGAATGCTGAACCTATGTAAGTCAATACTTGGAACTTGGATATTGGATGTTTTACTAGATATCAAAATAAGTTTAGGATCATCACTTAAATCGTGGCACATTTTCTTCTTCTTTTGTATGATATTGATTATCTTTTTCTTTTTGATTCATTCTTGGTAGGGTAAGGAAATCGTTAGGTGAGATTTCTGTGGTATTGAAAGCTTGTGATAACTGCTGCAAATATTTGACATATGTTGGTTCTCTTAATGATGTCTAGGCAAGTGGGTTTTTTTTTTTTTTACCTTTTTTCTTTTGTTTTGGAGAATTATCGGTCTAACATTTTGATCAGGCATTTTGGACCTGAATGGGGGCCTCACTCGTGGATAATGAGAATCACAACCTTATTCCAGCATTATATATTAGGAAGATAATGTTAGATACTTCTGGTTGTAGGCATTGATGAGAAGATTATTTGCTATTTTTTGCAATAAGTAGTAAAAATTTTCAACTCATGCTTTTCACCTTCTACTGGAGCTTGCAAATTGCCAGTTTAGCATCCAGATAGTATTTTAAACTTCCAGTATAGGGTTGAACTAATTCCTGTTGACCAAGAGTGGTCTTACCTTTGCCATGGTCAGATTCATCTCATTGGTTGGTTCTCCCTAGCTGTTGACCCTGTAGAACATGGCCAACTGTCCGGTGGAGTGACACTGATTGGTGGAGCATGATTGTCTATTGGATAACTTTATGGGAAGGGGCTGGGGATACTTACTGAGGGGATCAAATTATTGGGCTTGGGCTGGTTATCTTGTTGTGCACATGAATAGGTTTTCGGCTGTTGTGATTTATTTCTTAAAAAGTTGAAAAATATTTTAAACGGTAGAATCCATACAAGTTGGGCTTATTTGGACCTTTTAATGTTATATTTGGCGCCATTTTTGTAAGCATTTTCACTGTAATTGTTTGTCTTTTTTTTTTTGTTGAATTCTTTTTAGCACTACACTTGAGACTGCCCCTCATCTTTGCTTTGCAATCTACATATGCATACAATTATTATTTCAATGTTCTGGTTGACTTATTTATATGAGTTTTTTGGATTGCTGCTTATGGTCCTTTTCAAATTCCTATTTGCAGTCATAAAGGAAGAATTGTAGAGGAGCTCCCAAGGACAAGGGGCAGGTCAAGAAGCCGTAGCCCTAGGCCAAGGTAAGGCTTCTTTTTCTTCTTCTGTTCTTTTTTGGGGGGGTGGGGAGGGGGGGGGTGGGTTGGGGTACATTTTACTGTCTATTCTGATATGCATTGAAGATGCTAAGCCAGATTGCTTATCAATATCAGCATGTTGTTTTCCCTTTTTCTCTGATCAGGGCTGCAAGTGGGGCAGGTTGTGTTGGGTTGAGGACAACCATTGACCGATCCAATCTTAACTAAATTTGGATCAGGTTGGATTGGATTCGATGGGTTAGGTTGGGTTGTATAGGTGTAAGACTGGGGGAAGCTCTTGAACATTTTTGTTAGGTTACTACTCAGTTGGATTTTTCTTGGATGTGGTTATGTTATTCTATAACTCAGTAGGGTAAATAAAATATAAAAGTATTTTATATGAAGCATAAATATAATTAATTAATTATTTACTTATTTATTTATCTGGTTGGGTTAGGTTGAGCCAGGTTTGGATTGGGTTAGGATACATTCTGGTTAAGATAAGCTCAACCCTAATCCAACCCAACCTGTGGTCAGGATGGAATTTTTGAGCCCAATTAAGTGTTTGGTTTGATGTAGATGGGTTCAGGTTGAGCCAACTTCCAGACTGTTTCTTTTTGGTTTTATCAAAATTGATTTCACTTAATGCATCCCCAGCATCGTGAGAAACATATTCAATTTTAACTGAATTGCTTGTATGCTGACTAGCTTAACATTTCAGAGCTCTTTTTGCCCTGTTCAGCCTTGATGCTGACATGGCAGGAGTTGATAATATTTTTGGTGTTGTAAGACAACTTTGAGTCATAAACCATAAAATCAAAATTCATGCTAGTAAGATGTTGCAAACATGTTGACAGCACTAGGACACATACCTTATCTACTTGGCACTTGAATGTTTATCTTTAATCACGTGTTCTGCTGTATAAATTTATGGATCCATCTGAAGAATTTTGGTGGGGATGAGAGTTAAATTCATAATAATGTTTGATTTGGTTTTGCATTTGTGTGCACAAGGTGGTAAATTTCTGCAGCCTCATAGATACATTATTGTTCTTAGCAAACCTCAGGTTATAATTTTTTTATGCATAGATCAGGTACAGAGATGGTTATCGAGACAAAATTCATAGGAGGCGAAGCCGTAGTCGAAGCAGGGAGCGTTATGAGCGTGACAGGTACCGTGAGAGAGAAAGGGATTATCGCCATAGGAGCAGAAGTCGCAGTCTAAGCCCTGATTATTATAGAGGCCATGGTAGAAGGTCAGATGGCGATCGAAGGAGAAGCAGGAGCCGCTCTTATGACAGGTAGCATTGTTGCTATATCCTTACTGCTTTAATGCTTCCTGCATCATTTGCCTGATCTACTATCTTGGACAGTGCATCACCTGATCGGCATAGCGATAGCCCTCAAAGGAGTCCAACACCTCGCAGGAACCCACCTCGCGATAAAAGCCCTGACAAAGGTAGCCATGGTGCACGCTCTCCACCATCACGAAGTGTTTCACCCTATGGTCGACGTGCAGATTCCCGGAGTCCATCTCCACACGGTTCTGATCAGGTACTTAACTTTATAGTTGTTACAAAGTTATTATATCTTGCTTTGTTTTGATGTATCTATCTATTTGTCTGATTAATTTTTCATTTGGGTTGATTGGCAGGATTGATGGATCATGTGGATTGGTTGGAGATCCCCTTACAGCTCTGCTATAGGCATATGCTATAAAGGAGGATCTTTATGAACTGCTGTGATAGCTTTGGTTACCCTGGACTCCTTTTTAAGGTTGCAAAATTGTACTTTGCTGGTTTATCGTGGTTTCTAAACTATGCCGTGCTTGTGGCGTTGAAGTAGTATATAGGCTGGTAGTGTTTGTTACAAGTCTACTATGATCTATATGAACTTTTAGTAATGCATATGTCCTCCTTTTGCCCTTTATTATAAACTCGTTTTATGATAATTTAATATAACTTCACTTATGATAGGCCCTACTGTGCATTTTTCTAGTTTACTGTTCGTGAAAGGGTTGTTGTGGCTTACCGGCAAGATGGTTTCAAATGGATATGTCCTTGCTGATGATGTTGTAGCCGATGTTCTTTGTTCTTGATGATGATGTTGGTGATGATGCTGATGGTGGTGACGATGTTGTTTGTACTCCATGATGATGGTGATAGTTATGCTGATAGTGATATTTTGCTGACCAACATTCTAGAAACGAGCCCTGGACTGATACCAGTTCTCTAATATACTTAGATTGTCTCATGACTGGTAAGAACTACGTTTAGTTCTTTGTTCCAGACTCTTGTCATTTTTTTCGTTTACATTCTGATATTGATCTTATCTTCTGTATTTCCCATTTGTGGGCACTGAAAGGAGTAGTGCTAGCTGTGATGACCATATCAGTTGCTGTAGCACTGGCACATGATGTTGTTTATATTATCAGCATTTAACATCTTCTTCTGCATGTGTACTTTAAAAAGGTTATGTACCAATAGCTGTTGGGGGCAGCTAGCTTTTTACTGTTCATTCATCATCCACATGTTGTGCACAGACAGACCCTTAACAAGAGTATCAGAACTGATATGTGTTTCTCCCAACCATGCATAAAGTGCAATTTCTCTGAGTTGGTTCTCGATTTGCTAGGGTTGCTGTTCAATTCTTTTCATATTTAAGTGGTAAATTGGCCTGATGCTATGTTGAGTGGTAAACATAATATTAGACCTTCTAAATCAAGCATATTGCAATAATGTTTGTTAACGTGAATGATAGATTTGGTGTGCTGATATTTAGCTTTAGGGCATACACC
Organism: Elaeis guineensis; assembly: GCF_000442705.2. Lineage (NCBI taxonomy): Eukaryota > Viridiplantae > Streptophyta > Magnoliopsida > Arecales > Arecaceae > Elaeis > Elaeis guineensis. The sequence continues at coordinate 67,256,377 of NC_026007.2, forward strand.
ATTGGCATGATTGGAAGAAATGCAAATCTGTTCCCTAGGGCCATTTGGTCAGAACAAGCTAAGTCGGATTGTTGGTCAGACATTTCCTTGTCACCATAGTGATAAATGAAATTCTAGGAATTTAATTCAAATTTCACCATGTTTACAACATGTGATGATGCAGCCTGTGGCTGTAGCTGTGAACTGAGCGGTTGGAACGTCTGGTGGATATTACAAGTTGGTTGTGTGAGACTATTGCTGCCCTCGTAGCTGTGGAGATCAAGTTGGTTATTGGCTCGTTTTTGCTGTTGGTATTGGTGGATGGCTATCATCCCCATCAGATTTTTGTCCATTGGTATGGTAATTTATTTTTATGCATATTTTGTATAGTTTATTACCGATCTTCCACATGATTCTACACCATTGACTGTGGTCATCGCAGGTTAATTTGTCTGCTATATTGTATTTGAGCATATGAATGAACACTGCTGTCTGCAATGGGTTTCACGCTAGCTGAACTTTTTTCATACCAATGGCAATTGTTTATTTGGTTGGAATAATCTTGAAATGCTGAATGGACATTGTTAACATTAAATATTGTCATTCTTTTCTTGTACAATGGAAGAAACTTGAACTGCAGTGTGTGAAGTGTTGGTTAATTGCCTTTTATTATATAATATTCATATATTAAAATCTACTAGTATTTTGCAAGATTGAACAGAAGGTGTAGTGAGTGTGCCCGGTGCAATTTGAGCTTGTGTCATCAACTTGTTGGTGTCTCTAATTTTACTGCATCATCTGAAGTCTATTGGTGTGATCATGCATTCTCTCAAGGTGTTTGAGGCATGGATGGGTGCAAAAATAATGGATTTATAGTACCTATCGAATCTAGGCAGACGAGCCTTGGTGGAATCAGATGTCTGTAGGAGATAGTCTTTCGTGATGTCCATCTGCTTGTGCACGAGTGCTGCTGTTACCAATTTTTATCAAAATTTATTAGGTGGCACTAGTAGTACTGGTATCATGGCTAAGCTGAGGCCTTTTTATGGCTCTTATATCATAAGGCTGCACCTTTTCTTCGAATGCACACCCCTTCCATGAAGATATGAATTTTAATTACTGTTACTTGTTTCAATTAAAGCTAACTAATATTGGTCATATTATTTTTGTATCTTGTTAAATTGGAGTTTACCTTATATGGTTCTGTCAATTTTTGTGGATGGAGTTGTATTATTGACACGAAATTAAGTGCACAAAACGGAGTTGTAGGCATCATGGATGTTTGCATTTTTTGCATAATGTATATCATCTCATATTTGAGCCATTACATCCAGTTGATCCGGTTTGAGTTTGGTTTGAGATCGATATATATTCATGAACCCCTCCTTTGCTGTCTTTGTCCATGTCTAATCAGGTTGGGCAGGGGCTGATCGTATAATGGTCCAGTAATGCTTGACCAAAGCTTGCAGTGGTTGGTGGTTTGGGTTTTGCACACACAGTGGTTGTTTGATCGCCTCACGGTCTTATTAACAGGAATTGGATGAAGTCTGATCTTTTGTAAATAGGTTTCAGGTGAGAGGAAAAATTTGTGTTTTATTACTTTTTTTGTTTTTCCAGAACAGGTTTGATGAAGAACAACCAAGCATTTTGATGATGTTCACTTATTTTAGGTTTTGTGCTAACTTTTTTTTTGCGTGTGTGTGTGTGTGGTGGTGGTGGGTGTGTGGGGGGTTGACATGATGAGTTAAAACCCGACAGCTAGACAACCACTTGGGGTCTTTGGTTGCTATAGCCTGAAGAAACAGCTTAGAATGGTAAATATAGTTTTCCAGCAAAACCCAATTTTCTGGCAATGGTTATGAAAAAAAATGTTTAATCGATTTCGAGGAACTTGTGGAAACAGGAGCTTTTCCACTTTTCTACAAAAAAAATGTGAAAAATGAAAATTAAACCCGCAGAATCTATCATCTCCTGGACGTGGAATCGAGGGGTTTCATCTGGAATTAGACAGCTCAGTCCTGTATTCTGGGCTCTTCAATCCTGCTTGCAAGTTGAGGTATGTTTGGTAAGCTGTTTTGCGCCAATGTTTCTAACACCTCAAAATTCAGAATAGTTCAGCAAATTTGATAGTATATATATGGGATAAGACAAAATGAAAGTATTGATTTTCTTTCTCTCTCTAATCTGCCTGTGGATTTAATATTATTGAGGGATTGAATTATTGGTCGAATAAGTGATCTTGGTCATCTAGAAGGGCAAAAGTCCTTTTATGACTTTTAAAGCAAAAGAAAAGTACTCTTAAAAAAATGTACTTATTTGCTAATATTATTTGATAAATGCTTCTATAAGAAATAAAAAATAAAAGAATGCTTTAGTAGGAACCTGAAATAATTAGCTTTTAGCTTCTTTCTTTCTTTTAGATCGCTTCATATTTTTCAAATATGATTAGCACATCCATAAAATATAACTATACAAATGCTATTGGCAAATATCAAATGCTTAAAAAAATATCTTATAATTAAGAATTTAATGTTACTTTTGACAGACCATATTTTAAAAAGCATCAGCCAATGCCAAATATACATTAAGAGCAACAAATTTATGACAATATTTTTCTTAAAATTAAGACAAATTTAAGAGACCTTTGCCCGCCACCTTCAAGTCTTTGCCACCGGTGTGCATGTGCATCGTCGCAGACCTGCACAGAGACGACCCTTTACCACATATACACACACAAGATGCTATACATATTAAAATAAACATTTTCATTTTAAGTGAAGGAAGAATACCCACCAGGTGGATTTACCCAGGGTTAAATATCTGTTAAAACTCTCCCAAGCTTTGAACTTGAAAGCTCCTCAGTTTGGCATACTTGGACTAAACATTAGAAACAATTTATGCCAATCTGGAATTTGAGTTGGGATTCAAAGTGAATGGAGTGAGAGTGACAAGGAGAAGCGAGATGTTCCTTGTCTGTGAATAAAAACGATGATGGTAATATTTAATGTACCATTTTTATATATTAGGATAGAAATATCAATGGTTATTTGTTAGTGATTATGCTATCATGCTATTTTACAGATGAGAATTGTCGCCAATACTTGACTTTTTTCACTATATATCTGCAAATAAGTTATCATTTATATATTAATCTTTCTATTCATATAGAGGATTTACTTAAAAAATATTATCTTTATCCTTATTGGGTGAATTAATTTGCATCAACTTGAATGAAAAACATCTACGGCCTATATGCTAAATTCTTGACCACAAGGAAGCATGTATATGGCACACGTATACATAAATATATACACACTCATCATGCATTTAATGAAACTAAAAACCATCGTTGTATCTCAGACTGACATCAATTTTATTTTTATTAATTTATTTAAAATAAATAATAAAAATATTTAATATTTTTATTTATTATATTTATAAAATAAAAAATTTATATTTATACCTATTGTTCGATTCAGATATTATCCGTTTTGATCTATGGACAATAGAATTCTATCATTATTACGGATAAAAATTTAATCTGTCAGTGAGATGTTATCTATTTTTACTCATTAATTTTATAATTTTATTTTTTAAAAATATTTTATATAAATTATTTTTTTTTTTATAAATATACGTTCCTCCTAACTCACAATCAATATGAATACCCTCCGCAACCGCAACAACAACTTTGAGATGGGACGGTGTTACTAAAATTATTTAAAAAAAATATGAAATAACTAAATTATCACGACCTAGCAGGAGGCACCCCACCCAGAACAAATTACCACCCGCTTCTCAGGTCCTCTCTTCGGCCCCCTCGCCGCCGACCATGGCCCCCTTGCCTCTGATCAGGGCTTCATGTCTGACCCGATCGGCTTCATGTTGGACCCCCTCGCCGACTGTGCCGCTGGTGGCATCTTCTCCGGCCTCCTTGACTACCCGTCCCACATGTCTGCCTCCTCCTCCAACCACTTCCACCGCAGCCTCTCCCAGACCCTCACCCTTTGCCATCGGCGGCAACTCCGCCCGCGCCACCCTGCCTCTTTCCTCCGCCGTGGAGCCGTGAAGGCCATCACTTGCACCATCTCCCCTGCCTCAAAGCTTCGAGCCAAGTCGTCCCCTATTAACAGTCCAAAGACTCCAAAGCCGCCCAGACCATTAATCCAAGCAGCGGCGGCTCGACTACAAACTTAAGCAGTGGCATTGGCAGCTTGACGACCCATCCAAGCAGCAATAGTCATCAAATAAACGTGGAGGGCAGCGAAGACTTTGATTCCTCCGAAGCCCTGACCAACAATCTCTAGTGGGCGCAAGAGAAAGCCGGGGGGAGGACCATGTCCATGTCGTCGAAATTCATGTGACCGAGGAGCTCTTGGAATAGAAGGCAGTTGGCTCGTTAGGAGAAGCGATCGCAAAAGATTTCCATTTGCTCCTCCAAAAGCTTCTTTCTTATGTACCTCTTCATTTGGCTGATATATTTATCATACCGTAACTGAAACTTAGATAAGTTGGAACAATGTTGATATTACGTGCAGAACTATCAGCAAGAAGTTAACAATTGTGTCCTTGCATACCCGGTGAATCAGAACATGACAATGACAAGCCCAAAGTTGAATCCTGTGTAGAACCAAGATTGCTCGCATGCTGACTGTTAAAAGAGACAGGGAGATTGAACAGGGAATCAACAAGATACTTTCAAGGAAAATTGACAAACAATGGAAGAAAAAGCATTGTTGTCAGACCACCACCATCTCTGAGGAAGCAGCAGAGACGGAGAAGTCAACTCAAATCATGTATGACTACATGCTGGTTTCTCTTGCTTCCTGCAAATTTTCTTTGTTGCATATGTTTGAAATTAGAAAAATTGTAGACTGGCTGGTTTTTGCTCTTATTTTCCCTGCTAGATTGTATTAGGAGAGGCCTTTTCCTTTATATGCAATCCTATGATTGCAGATCTGTATGTTGTGGAAAAACCATCTTGATTCTGTTCAATGCAGCCGCAATTTTTATCAGGGAAAAGAGCAGGGTCTTTTCAGATCAAGATTTTTCGAAGGTAAATGAGTAAATGACTACCTTTTGGAGTATGGTGGATGTTTGTGACGAAGGCTCTGGATCTGTCTTATTTGCTCCATATCTTTCATGGATTAAAATATATATATTTTTTTAAAAAGGGGGTTTTGAGGCTGTAATCTGTGCTTTGTTGTCACAACTGGGATTTGGAACGCTTTCATCACATAGCAATCCCCCCCCCCCCCCGCCCCCCCCCAAAAACAAAGGAGAAAAAAATATCCAACTTCAGGTTCAGTCTGGAGCCGTTTAGAGAGACGTGCACATGAATTTATTAGAAAATTCAGGTGATCTGATGAATAATACAGTCCTCTTATGAATTATTATGCAACAAACTATATGGCACAGCAGAAGCAGAGATTTTGATTGCCTGCTCAAATTAACATTCAGAAAGTATGATGCTTATATGTAGATAAAGCTACAAAGAGAGAAGACCAACTAATTTGCATGAGTTATCTTCTATTATGGAGTTTATGGATTACCCAATAGCATTCGGCACCGCATTCTCCAACTCCCAAGTTCTTGTCCTGTCATGCAAGCTTATTCACCACAGAAATAAGAAGTACCATTTAGTGACCTAGAGGAATCTGCTTAGTGTAATTCAAAGACAAAAATATAAAGTACATTTTTCCTTAACGAAAAACAATAAGAATATAAAAAGAATGCTTCGTATCAAACAGAACTCTTAATCGTTCTCTTGAAGCTCATCCTCTTTATGATAAGTGATCCACTTGCCCCAAAATGAGATCATTATGTGAAAAATTCTGCTAGTTTAGGTTATCAAAGACATGTTATCTTATTCATCAAAAAACAAGTCATTTTATATTTGTTATACAAAAGCTAGAGGAATGGGTATATGTGAAAGCAAGAGACTTCTAGCACTTTTTCAATCATAAAACTGAATTTTGTGAACTACTTTCCTTAACTATATGGAAGTCCCCCTAGTTATACAGTGATGTACTACAAAATTATTACACTTATTTTATGAAAAAAAGAAAAAAAATATATAAACTCACATAGTCTGTGAAAGCTGCCTCCAATTTATCAGTTGGTGAGATTGAGGATGCCTCTGCAAATAGCTGCTGCTCGCAATGCCAGTATCATCAGCCACAAATTGCTCCGAACGGCCGGATGCTGTTGGAGGGGACCAAACTGGAACCACACCACCATCTCTTTCTGTCCAGCTACTCGACGAATCCGCCGTGGACTGCGCAGGTATCTGCAGCCTGGCTGGACTAAAATGTTGAACAACATTATCCCTCGCCGTTCGAAGGCCACCTCCATTGATTTCTTCTCTTTCAGGCTCCGCATCGAAATTTACATTTGATGGCACTTCCTGTCTGCTATCTCCAGCATTGTTTCCTACATCTGTAGAAACTTCCTCTTCCTCAACTCTAACTATTGAAGAAGTCATGCTAGGAACCATCTGATCTGCATGTCTCCTGTCTACAGCTGGGGAATTATTAGTAATCCTTAATGGTTCAAGGTGCACTTCCAATTGCATTTCTTCAGGAAAATCAATCAGCGGCAGCTCTGAGGAGTCGCCAAGGCCTTCTTCTGTTCCATTCTCTATTGCAGCTCTTGATGCAGCTTCAAGTTGCCACATCTCTGCGAGAGCTTCTTGCAGTCTGGCTTTAGCTGCAGCTATTTCTACAATGGGAAGAGGGTAATTGGAACCCAGTTCAATTCCTGCAGCTTGTAACACAGGTTCAGGTGCATCCCATGGGTGGTGTATCCATTCAGTTGGCAACCTGACCAGCTCAGGAAGCCAGCGGCGCACATATTCCCCGTTTGGATCGAATTTGTATCCTTCAAACTGTAGATTCCAGCAGTAGATTTCAAAGAAGGAAGACATCAAGGGGATTGATAACATATGGCATACTTGAGTTAAAATGTATAAAGATGTTGTCTGATTATATGATATAGAACATATGACATAATTACATCAAATATAACTTAATAGAATGGTGTCAGCCTGTTAAAATTAAGCTACTGGAAAAAGCCATACCTGAGGGTTATCAATGCGATCCAACTCGCGACCATCGGGAAGAGTCCCAGAAATATACTGCCAGCCAAGGGCATCGCTTTCAAGATCAGCATCTAATAGTGTATCCCAGAAATACTTCATCCCCCACCTCCAAGGAAGTTGCAGGACCTTCACAAAGAAACTGGATACCACCACACGTATCCTGTCATGCAGCCAGCCAGTTGCCCAAAGCTCTCTCATACCAGCATCTACCAGAGGATAGCCTGTTCTACCTTGTCTCCAAGCTTTAAAATGACCCTCATCGATCACCCAAGGAAAGAACCTAAGGTGAGATAAAAGAGGCCTTTCATGACTGCATGGGTGGTTGAAACTCAAGTATCTGGAGTACTCGCGAAGACCGACAGATCTGAGAAACAAGTTGCAACTCTCTTCACCTGCTTTGTTTCCCTCATTAGTCCACACAAGTTGCTTCATGCGGACAAGGTGAAAGACTTTGCGGACACTTAGCTCCCCAAAGTGTAGATGAGGAGAAAGAAGAGATGTAGTCGCAGCGTCTGCTTTCTTCCTATTGATAGAGTACTCAATGAGTGGCCCATTAACAAACGCAGTCAGGGACTTATCAGCATTACGCCATCCTGGTGACCATGCTCGAGCAAGAAGAGCATTGCTTCCTTTCTCAGACTCGTCCTCAAAGACCAGAGTTTCTGAGGGGCACATTGATACATCACCTGATAAAACAGAGTAAGAGAGCACTTGAGAAAGGATTCTTTTTATCAAAAAACTATCTCAATGGCCTGTTTTTAATTTTGATATCACATTCAGAATGAAAAAGAACTAGTAAAAACCTATATATGCAATTCTTTAGGTAAAGAATATCCAGGTCCTCCAAGATGCAGGTTATATTTCAGCTTAAAACTAATAGGATGGCTAAGAAGGTGAAATTAAAGTGCACACAAGTCCATGATAAATAAGCAGCATGTTCATTAACTTCAAAATTCCTTTATATTGCAAAGTAAACCTATATCAGATAAGACAATTACATTTATGGTTATAATTCTGATATAAAATGTCTGAAAGGCATACTCAGCATCATATCAATTTGCAGTAACAACTCACACTGTTAAATCATTTGGAAGCACAATTGCTTGATGTTGAAGTGATCTTAAGAAAATTTTTAGATTGATTGAGCACATACAGAAGAGAGAGTGGGCCTTGGTGCGACAGTAAGGTTGTTTAATTGTGACTTGGGTATCACGGGTTCAAACATGAAAGCTGCCCCTACGCGCATGGGGATAAAGCTGCATATATCTAACCCTTCTTAAACCCTCTAGTGGCTGGAGCCTCATGCTCTGGGTTGCTCCTTTTGACCATATATAGAAGCATGCAACCAACTGACCAACTACTTGTTCACGTAAGTGGGTACTACTGCTTAGCAGCACCCCATCAAATGATCCACAGTCTATTTACATGAGCATGATGGATCTGCCACCATAACATCAAACATTTACCAAAGCAGCGACTGCAGGTGACACTACGAAATGTTCTAGGTTCAACTTAAGGATGACCTTGGTTGCAATAGATCAATCAGCAATGGAAAAGTGCAATCTCATAAACACAGGTCATACCTGTTGTTATTCTTTTGGGTGGAAGTAATGGTGCTGCTGGATCATAAGGCATGCTAAGGCATTTATTCCAGAAAGGTGCAAAAGTTGTGAAGGGTCTGCCATTGTCATCATAAACTTCCCATGGTTCATAGAGCAAATCCGCGTTGAATGAACGGACCGTTATGCCTCGAGCCGTCAGAAGTTCTTTCAAACGATGGTCCCTGACAAGAGACAGAGGATCTGGAGAAAACCCAACAAGGATAGTTAGATGCCCATAACTAAATATTCAAGATCTGTGCAACTGTAGCCTGTCCATTTTTATCACTTAGTAGCAGTGCATCACAAGTCTGATGCAAAGTGGACATGAGAAATCTAAAGATGGTTTTTGTATCCTGTAATTTATAAGAATGCTTTGCATGCTGTAACTTATGAAAATGCTTTTCTTGAAGTGCCTGATCATCAAATTCTCTGGTATAAACCAAGAAATAAAATGGACAAAACAAAACAATGCCCAAACAGTCAGAAGAAAGACAGTAGTTTTAATCTTGAAATACCACAGTGAATTCAAAACTCACAAGAGGAACAGAAAAGAAAGCATAATTGTTTCGGTTCTGATCAGAAAAAGAGGAAATGGATCAAAGGTAAAAGTAAATCGAATCCTGTTATGGATGCAGGAAAAGATCCACCATTCCTATTTTTTGAATCTTATGCATCTGACTCAAACTTTGCACAGCCAGATGATTATACAGTAAAGAGCACATCTTCCCTGACCCGAAAAAAAAAAGAGAGAGAACACATCTTCCGAAAGATGATAAAGAAGAGAAGGCCCAGGAAACTGGTATTAAGAATAAAGATGAGAAGAAAACCATGAGCAAGATGTGCAATTTTCTTTCTGAGATCAGAAAAGTAGTATTTAATAATTCAATAAGGTATCAACTGCCACACTCCTTAAAAATTCTTAATAAAAAGGGAACCCGCTCCATATATGGTAAGCGATGGGAATTGAATAACAGAACAGATTTTCTCCAAAAATAATAACAATAATAACAGGTGTGCAAATGAACAAGTGCAAAAGAAAAAGTGGGGCATTAGTGAACTCACAGATGAAATCTACATCAAAATTTCCAAAAATCAAATCTATCAGAAACATCATATGCAACCATGGGAGAATTATCATAACAGGAACCCCAGGACACATCATTTTTTTTCTAAGAAAAAAATCGGATCACTCTGAATTAATTGGATAAAGAATCAAGGCCAATCAAAACACCAGAATAAAGTGGAAAATCATGATGCAGCCAAGTTTAGCTAACTAGAAACATTTTTTCAAAAAAGAAATGTTAAATTGAAAAAAGATACAGATAAAGTACAGATAAATTAATTGTTACAAAGAAATAACTAAATTCACAACCCCCCCATACAAGAATACAGTCCATCCAATTATGATACCAAACTGATAAGCAAGCAGACAGCTACCTACCTACTATGACCAAAGGAAAGGAGAGAGAGAGAGGGGGGCAGAGAGATAAACTAACCATAGAGGTGGTTGAAGAAGAGATTGGTGGCACCAGTGGAGTGGACAATCTCTAGGAGGGTGGAGGCAGTGTCAAAAGACCTCTTGGTGATGAGGGAGGTGCCAAGGTTCCTGAGGGAGGAGTCCAGGTGGAGGAGGCTCTGGCTGAGCCACCACCTTGACACCCTCCCAGGGAAGTAGGGACCCTCCTCCTCAGGGGCCCAGATGAACACTGCCACCACCTCCCCAAACCTCACCCCAGCTGCTAGTGCTGGGTTGTCCTCCACCCTCAGATCCCTTCTGAACCATACTATGCTCCTGTTGCTGCTGCTGCTGTTACCAACACCACCATGCATCATTCTATGGTGTGTCTCTGTATGCCTTCTTTCTTCCTCCCAACAAAATGGGAGTAGTGGAAGATCAGATCATGTTACAACTTGCACCATGCTGCAGGGGAAGTGGGGGCTGCAGGTAGCAAAAGGCTGCTTGGCTGTGATGGTTCTTCTCCTTTTTCCTTTTTTTCCCCCCTCTCTCTTTCTTTTCTGGTGGGGGAAGGCTTCAGCCAAATGGATGTGGGGATTGGGATGATTGGTTTTGATTTTTCTTTTCTTTTCTTTTTTTCTTTTTTGGTTCTGGTTGGATGAGTGGTTTTTCTTTCATTATCATGTTGCTTTCTTCCCAGTTGTCTTTGTTCTCTCTTCTCAGCAACTAAAAAGATTTATCCCATCTCTCAGAAATACCTCTTGAAATTGGGAGGATAATCTTAGCAGCCCTGCCTCGACAAATATTTATTGTCTTTTTCTTGAAATTTTGGAAGTATAGTTGGTAGCATCATGATCTATGCTTATCCTTAACTATCCCTTTGCAAATGGATTATTTAAATTCTCTGAATAAGGCTAATTTTTGGTTGCCTACTTATATTGGGTTAAATTGCGTATAACTTTTATATACACAAGATGCAAACATTTGATCAGTTCTTATTTAATAAAACAAAGGGTGGCACAACCTCCCATTCAATCCAAAAAAAAAAAAGAAAAAGAAAAAAAAGGATCAGCAGTTACATTAGCCTAACTACTCTTTCATAATACAGATCTGGATATATTATCTCTCGACCTGCTCTAATGATCATAAGAGATTCTATCTACAATTCACCAATTGGATTGCTTACATGGTTCTAATAATTTTCCTTTTTATATATAAAATTTTCTCGAATTTTACTCACCCCCAGTAGGTGATTGAATGGTTGAGGTGGGAATTCAATCTCCCTTTATTTTTCTTGTTTTATTTTCTTTCTATCTTCATGTTGCAATGATGGACTAAGATTTTTTCTGCTTCTTAATTTATTAGCATCCCTGTGCCCATATCATTCAGAGGGAAACCTTTGGTCCCACAATTCAAGACTCGCTTTGTGAAGTCTTTCTCCCATATTATCGGACGGAAACCTTTGGCCCTACAATTCAAGACTTACTTTGTGAGGTCTTTCTCTACGTAGCTATAAATCATACACGATTTAACAGTTGCTAATCGTAAAAAAGATCGAATAAACCTCAATCTTTAATATTCTATATGTATCTACATGTTTAAAAATCTTTCCATTTGATTTGTTTTTGATAATTCAACTTAAAAGCTAGATATAACGTACCCATGGCAACCGTGGACAAAGATTTACAGTCATTTTAACAAATGTCACTCTAGTTTTATTCTCAAAAGTGGAATTTGAAGGATCTTGGACATTTTAGCTTGGATTCTAAAAGGTGCATTCTTGAAAAGTCACTTTGCTACCAATTATAGAATGGAAAAATAATTAAGAAAAGGAGAGACAGAATTATATTTAGTATAATGCAATGGTAATACTATAAAAATAATGCAATAATATAGTATATATTTTTTTAAAAAAATGTACTATTTGCAGTTCTATGATATTTGTTTGCTACACAAAAGCCCATAAACATCAAGAGATCCCTCAAAATTAAAAGATCTTTTTTATTTATTTTGCCTTCAATTGGTAAGGGCGCTGCCTAATTCATGAGAACTCATTAGTAGTCTAGAAAAAAAAAAGGAACACCAAAAAAGAAAAGAATGAATAATTTACAACAAAACAACTAAAATTAAGCACTGGAAGTTATACATGGCAAAAGCAAATGCGTTCTCCAAGCAAACACATTTTGTTGTTCTCCTTTTCATCTAAGAAGTGATGCATAAAATAATTTAGGAATGCAAAAACTGAGAAAGAGAAAAGGAGAACAGGTTCTACGTGGGTTTGGGGACCCTCTTCAGCTTCTATCTTTTGGTCTCCTCCTCTAATATTCTTCTTTACGCCTTCTTTCTGTCTTGGAGCATGATGAGGACCACAATGTGGTGGAAATTCTCCTCCTACGATTCATTTGTCCCTTTCTTGATGGATTATAGACAAAATTCTCCATAACGACCACTCCCTCGTCTCTCCAACACACAAAGACTTGAGGTTTGTATAGTTTTATTAGGTTGATTGATAGGGATTTTGAGGTTGATGGAAACATCAAAGACTGATATTGTCACATTCTTCTTTGGAACTTTTCCATGAAATTTTGATCCCGTAACCTCTCTCTCTCTCTCTCTCTCTCTCTCTCTCTCTCTGAATTAAGCCCTACATTTACAAGTAATGCCATTTAAGGTGACTTGTTCACTTGGTAAACAGGTAATGATTAATGAATCAGTGCCGTCGATTTTTGTGTGGATTATTGCAGTATTTTTATTATTTTATCATCTTTTACCCGAGTGAGGAAAAAAAAAAAAAAAAAGGTATGGAGGAATCAGTCCCCTGTTTCTAGTGAGGTCTTTTTGGTCACCTGAAAGATTAGCTTTTAGCAGTCTTTAGGATGCAATTATCCACCAGATGGCTGCCACACTATTTGACCTTTATGCTTTCTATATGTTCTAGCTTTGAAACATCATCTTGTTAAAAATTTGATACGTTAACAGATGGGGTTCTGATCTACATCGTCCAATCCTAGATGTTGCACTACTAGATCCAAACATTATCCTGAATTCCATAAGAACTGAGCAACATGATTTTAGGACCAATTTAGATTTTTAAAGAAAAAAAATGTGAAAGATGGCTACTTTTTTAAAAAAGTTATATCATACAAAAAAGCATGATCTGACAAAATTATTATTCATGCATCTTGGCTGGGATGGAAGCGGATCAAGGGGGGTGATTTCTTTTTGACACAAATCAGTCTAGTTCACTTAGATGGTCAAGTGTATTGAGTATGTTTTGAGTTTGCAAGCTGTAGAAAAATAAAAAAAAGGGATCTTTTTCTTAGGCTAATTTCATTATTGGAGGACACCAATTCTAGTTCGAATCGATTTGCTCAATTATGTATATTTATTATAAATATTAAAAAAAAGAGTAATTGAGTGGTCTAGAGGTTCCATGTATTGGAGATTAGGTTTGTAAGAAAATTTTGCATTCCATAATCTCTAATTTTTTATAGCAAAACTTTTGCTTCATCTCTGTTTGTAGATGCAGGTCAATAAACCAAATCATATAAATATTATGAGTTTTTATTTTTTTATTTTTTTATTTATTTTATTATTATCCCTAGTTACAACAAGATCTTTTCATTTAGATCCCTGCATGATTGTGGAGTCTGTGAACTAATCTTCATTAGATCTAGTTGAAATCAAGATAATTGGACCTAGTTTCGCATGACCATAGACCAGAAATAGTCACAATGTTACTATAATAAGAACATTATTAAACCATTTCTAAAATAAAATCCAGTAATAATGGCTTAAACAATCACGCTACAGCACATCTCGCTCCCAACTCAGAGGGCTATAAGCACCTAAATATTAAGGGAATGTAACTATATTTTACAGAATTCAATGAAAAAAAAAGGTAAATAAAAATAAATCCTAAATTAGCAAAACAACTAAAAAGAACAATGTTGGAAAAAAAAAACAAAACAAAAAAAAGAACCATCACAAGCAGCCGGGTCAAAAACTTACATGCACAGGAGATCCCACCATCCACACACGTGGCCTCCTTGCTAACACATGTATACTTTTTCCCCTTTTCTTCATTGTTTGTTATTTTGGCATTCCAAATAAAATATAATAAACATATTATACATATTGAAATAATATTATAAATATTATCAGTTATATAAAAAAAATAATTTTTTAAGCAAATATTTTATTTATTTTTTATTAAGAAAAATCTTATTTTAATTTTAGTTAGCAGATATGCTATATTAGAAACACTCCTTGCATGTAAACATATCTTATGCGGCCTAGATTCGGTCAAAACTGTTATAGATTTCTACTACAATCTATCAAGGATTTGCGATATTTAGTAATTTCAGAATAAAAAAAGGCCGCCATACGTTTAAAAGTTTGACATCGTGCCGTCCTACGTGGTAAGGATATGGAAGACACGGTAAAGCACAGCATATGTCACATCTTATCTCAAACAGGCCAAACTACGAAGACACGAGGTCTTACCTCAAGGGAGTCCGTCCAGGTTATTCCCACTCACGTAAAGTTCCAGCTGATGGACTCGAGAGATCACAAGAAAGAGGGAAGCGCACGTCCCTGTGTTCATGAATGTTCTTGACAAAATCTTGTGCTTTACACTGCCATACCATCTTGCGGATAGCTACTCAGAGTATCTTTTGATGTTTGGATAACGCAACAAAGTACAGGAATATTAATTATTGTGCCATGGAACCATGGCATCATGTACTAAAAATTATGGTTCGCTTTGCCATACTAATCATGATGAGTACATGTCAAGATAGTGTACAGATTGAAGAGCTGTTCGTTAGCAACACTTAAAAGCGTCATTCACAAGCGACACTGAAAAAATAATTGCTAATGATGTGCTCCTCAGCAGATTAGAATCCTACTTAGACTTTGCGAGGCGCCGTTCGTTAGTGATGTTTAAAAGCATTGCTCGCTAGGAAAATGATGTGAATGGCAAGCATTTGATTTCTATATTTATATCGCCGATATTTCTTCGGTGCTCTCCGTAGCATCAGAATATTATCTTTGTGATGTTTATAAGCATCGATAGATGACTTAAAAAATCCTAGTTTTTACAATTTTTTTCCAGTAATGTTTGTATGCGTATGTTACTCTTCTATGCCGTTTTAAAAGCATACCTTTTCACCTATCATTTTAGTTGTTGAGAGTAGGCAATATTGAAGACAACAACAAAGCCATTGGTCTGATAATTCTAAGATTTCCAAGATGGTAGAAGTCACCTCTAGATGGATTGCATTCTTTTACATGGATGTGGTCGGTGTCAATTCTGCTAACATGTGTAGTTAGTGTCAAATCCGTATGATTTTCAAGTTAATCCTCTACACAGGATAAAAGTATGATCATTATCACGTCCAAACCATTATAACATAAGACAGATAGCATGTGCAAAGAATCCAACTACATCAAACCTAATTAGCTTGAGAGGACATGCACTTAAGATGAGAAAGGAGAAAACAACAATATAGAGATGGAAATATCAAGTCTTGCTCCTCTTATTATGATAATTAAATAAGAAAATTGTAAAACATTATTCGGCTTGCGTGATGTATCCATGCATGGATTTTGTTGGGAAAAAGTGGAAGTGAAGTGAACACCATAAGAATAATAGGATTTATCGATTTAATATTGCTAATATTACGAGGAAGCGTCAAAAAATTTCAAATACCATATGCATTTACCGACGCTTTTAATAAGCATCGATATATTACGATGCTTTAAAGCATCGATAAGTTACAATAAAGAAAAGTATTGATATAACTCATGAAGCATCGTTAAAATTCAACTCTTATCCTAGCCCTTCATCCCTAAATCGAAATCCCAGGCCTCTTTTCTCTTTCGAGCCGACTCTCTCTCCTCTGATATGGACTCTCTGCCTCATCATCCAGAGTCGACTCTGAGCGGGCTCTCCCTCCTTTGATCCAGCCACTCTACCTCATCCTCTCCGGTCCTCTTCTCTCTCTTCTCCTCTAAGTATTCCTTCGAAGGAATAAGTGAAAGAGATCCAAAGGCCCTTGATCACAGTATCCCGAGATTAATTATAGGATATGATATATCACTGTTGACATGAATGTTATATCCCAAACGTTGCAAATCAATAGCTTCCATATTCTCTCCAACTACTTTTTGTGAGATATTACAGGGATACAACCTTTTAATGGATATATATATAGCGATCATATGCCTAGCATTCTATTCAAATATATCTTGTTCGGTCATTCAGATTTCTTCAAGCCACTAATGACTAATGATACTTTACAATATATTGGTTTATTATAAAAATCAAACAGTGATCGATCCGATTGTTTTCTAATTCATGCTGTCTTACCCATGAACTAAAGAGAGTTAATTTTTGCTGGTATTGATACTTGTGCAAGCTGTTTTGAGATGCATGCCCATGTTGGCATCCTTAAATCAAAGTGAGTTGGTCAATCTTGGTCACCCTAAAGAAGGTCCCTATGTTCTCCTAATTAAAGTTGGACATAAACCACTTCATGCAAATGCTATGTCCTGTGAATTATTCTGTTTTGGAGTCAATAACTGCAAGTTTGGGTTTGGCACCCTCATTTTCTTGACAGGTTATACCATGTTGGCCCCAAAAAGCTCGAAGTTTGATTGCTTGACTTACAAAAAAAAAAAAAAAAATTCTTGGGTGATGTTGCCACTTGACAAAGAGAGAGTCTCAATTTGAGAGAGACACGGAGCATGGCTTGTTCGATGGTGCTTCGAAAACATGGTTAATTGTGAACAGCCAAACACGCAGCTCCCCCATACACACCACCCACCACCCCGCCCCACAAATCTATATAGAGGAGATGAGGATCACAATTTTTTTGGAAAATAATGGCTGTAGAATTAGGGTTGCATTGACAAAGCCTTTCAAAACTCACAAGTTACCGTGACAATGAAAGTATGGACCACTATTATCAATAATAATAGAAGTTATGACAATTGCCTTCAAGACTTAATAGCAAGATTTATATTCCTACCACAACTTCAGACGATCATGCTTTGACCTATATCGGAGAAGTCGGAAGAAAAATGGTATGGTGGCCAAACTCTTTAATCAAAAGACAATGAACTGGAGAATCAGATCACTTTCTTCTACGTCATCGCTGGTTTAGTTACAATTCACCTAGCTACTAGGTTTTCTTGTCACGGTCACTTTGAATGAATTAAGATGAAATGTTTCCTTTGGTTGTGTAGAGAAGAAAATTGAATACAAGAGAGCTAATTTGAAAGAAATTTGACAAAAATTTTGGTGGATGTATGTTGTGCAACTAGACTTTAGAGACCATAGACCATTTTTTTTCTTAATGTCAATTTTTCTCATCTATTTGAACGTGGCATAATTGATTCTTAAGATACTACATCCTCAATCCATTTTTAGTTATCTTTGTCTCAACTCGATTCAGAAAAAAATTTTAAAAAAGGTATGATGAGTTGTTCTTATGCTTCTCGTAGCTATTACATGGGTGTGTTGGAAGATGAAATTTCAAAATTTTTCATAACAAACATTCATCACTTGTGATTGTGGCTTCAAAAGGATTTTATATTTTTAATTACTATACATTATATGATCAATATCTTCTATTAGAATTCGAAAGAGTTTGGATGACGGATAGAAATACCCCTAGAAATCTTCATGAAGGCTGACATACAAGATGTCTGATTCTTTCTTCTCATTTTTTCATCTTGTTCCATCTACCAGCTATTATAACTTCTCTAAATCTTCCCTCCTCTTTTCTATAATTTTTTCTAATCTTCAATAAAAGCTCAGTCGCTATCTTTGCCTCCCTAATATCCTAACCAAAATTAGCCAATTCAAAAATCAGGTTAGGAAAATAACCTCTATTTAAAATGATTGTTGCCCAATTTTGAGTGATTTAAACTTGGTATCACCCATGATAAAATGGTTGAGTTTTTAGATCAATAAATTGCTGACATGCTGATTCAATTGTTAAAGTAGCTAGTAGCTGGACACTAATAAAAGGTCTGGATGGAATCTCATTTATATTATTTTTAGATTTATTATCTTATTAAACTAGATGAGGTCCACGTGAGTGGGTCTTGGTGTAACCATAAGATTACTCCACTACACTTCGAGTGTCATGGTTTCGAAAAATTGAAATTAGAAAGGGGCTAGAAATTCCTTTATGTTGTCTCAAAAGAAAAAGCTCGAACTCAATCAATTTTTTAAAATTGGCCAAATATTTTACATTCACACACACACACACTATATATATATATATATATATATATATATATATATATATATATATATATATATATATATATATATATATATATATATATATATATATATAATTAAATAAATATCATATATATATATTAGATTATTATATATTTATTCAATACTATGTTTCAATTTTACATATTTTTCATATTAATTATATTTCTATATTCTAAATAATCAATTCTATATTGCTGCAATCTACTTGGATAAGTGGAAATTTGAAGGAGTCAAATTTCCATACTGTTAAAATTGATTGAAATAAAATTTTAGAGGATGTTTGGTTGAGAAGAATTGGGGTTTAGAATGGATGACTCCCATTCCAACCATTTGATTGAAAGGAATCCTATTTTGATTTCAAAATTAAAATGAGAATTAACTCAATTCCCTTAAAACCAAATCCCCACTCCCTTTAAGGATTCAAATTTTCATTTCAATTCTAATTTCGATCACGAACTAAATATTTCGGAGGATATAATTATTTTGATTCTCATTTCAGTCCATTCTGATTTGTAGTTGTGAATCAAACACCCTCTTAAAGCAAAAAATATTATTTATCCATTTATGTACACTTCATCTTCTTCCTAAGAGAAGAAATAATGATTTCTACTGCGCTAGAAGTCAATGACTATTGCAACATTCCAACCATTTCCATCTTAGACCATGAGCGCCATTTCACATATCAAAAACTCTCTTCTTTGAGCGCATGATTTATTATAAAAAATTAAGAGAGTATTTAGTTCATGATCAGAATCGGAATCAAAATAGATTGGAATGGGAATTGGAATCGTCATATCCTTCGTAGTGTTGGATTCATGATCAGAATCAAAATTGGAATGGAGATTTAAATTCACCAGAGAAAGTTGGAATTGGATTTTACGAAGATTAGATTATGCTCATTCCATATCGAAATTAAAATTAGAATGAGATTCTCTCAAACCAAATAATTGGAACGAAAATCATCCGTTTGCATTCCCATTCCATGCCATAATTCCTCCCAGCCAAACACCTCTTCAATAAATGAAGACTATAAAAGATAATAAAAAAAGGAGAGGAAAAATATAAAAGATAAAATGTAGTGTTTGTTTGAGAAAGACCATCAGGTGCATAAGAAAATATTCACAATACAATATACTGCATGATATTATCTCGGCCGACAACGATGTTTGGCACCACAAGAAAAGCAGTAGCCTAGATATGATCACAAAGTCTTTAGCACATTTAGCATCAAATAACTCCAGGGGCCCAACCATGGTATCAAAAATCATCTCCATGATAAACATGTCATGTGGCACAAGAATGTTGGTATACTTTGTCCAACCATGCATGATGGAGTTGTCCTATAATCACCAGCTGTGAAGGGACAATATTCGCAACATTTTTTTTCTTTGTGAATGACCCACAGCCACAACTTATGATTGCCCTCAAGAGGTAATGCTCGTCAACGTGGGATCCAAGCACAGGACCCACGTACGAACTTGGGCTCATTTGCTGACAAAGCATCCATGAATCAAGGCTTTTGTAGGTCATACGTTGTACTAGTTTGAGCGTCACCTAATTCAATTTCCTGCACATGCTACACGTCCCATAATTTTAAAGTTGACAATGGATAAAATTTAGATCAAATATTATATTATTTATTTTTAAATTTAAATTTAATATTTTATATCCAAATCTTATTTGATATCCGATCAAATAAGAAAAGAGATATGCATTCTCATACCCAATAGATTCGGAGATATTCATGGATAATCCATTTTTTCATATCCAATCCATATCCATTCCATACCTATTCTATATTTTAAAAAAATAAACAATCAAAATAATTTTATTCATATTATCAATCAAAATAAAATTATTAATTCAACGTAGAACATAATTTATAAGTCCAGATTTATAAAAATCAAACATAAAAATAGAATTACAATTCAATATAAAATATATAAATAATCAAAATAATTTTATACATATTATTAACTAAAACAGAATTATCAAAACAGAATTATAAACATATATATTTGGATATGGGTTCGACTATTATTCAAATTTGGATTAGATTCGGATACAGATTTGGATAGAAAATAGCATTAGCCATATCTTATCTATACTCATAATATAATTATCGAATTTTATCTATATGTGAATCTAAATTTGTTCAAATTTTATTTTTTAAATTTGATCGAATTTGAATACGATACATTTCCATCAAATTGGATTATTTTTGTCACCCCCTGTATAGTTTTTATTTTACTGTATATTGATGGTTGTTGATGCCAAAATGGCCTGCTTTTCGGCTGTTGGTCAGACACAGTATGTATTCCCCGTTGATCTCGTGGTACTTTTATGATGTATTGCTGTTAAAAATATAACGTCAGAATTGTTATTGACCATTGCAACAGTCATAATAATCCTTATTCACCTGAAATGTAGAATTTAAATATTATATATATATATATATTAGAATAATTATTATTATAATAATTGTTGTAATGGGTTTATAGAATATACTATCTTTCCATGAACAGCTAATGCGTGCAACTGATGGTCGCGGATTGATTTCACTCCTCACTTCTGCTCATACTTTTTAACGTTGTAGTTAGTAAAGTTTTTCTTTAATATAAACTAGCAAGGTTTTAAATAATGCATTTCGCTATTATAATGGCAAGGCCTGACCACTCTAAGGGTTATAATAGGCGTTATTTATCTAAAATCAGAGATTTAATTTTAATCATTATTGTAATGATTGTTATAATGGTGTTATATAATTATTTTCCTATGCACTTATTATTGGGTAAAAAAAAATTAACTTTGGAATGTATAAGCACTGTTGGAGGGAAGTTGGATGCAAAAAAAAAAAAAAAAAGAAATATTTTTCTAAAAATGTATTTATATACAAAATATACAAGTAAAAATAATGATAATTATTTATATTATAATAGATCATTATAATGCTAAATAGCATGTTGTAATGATTATTACTTCATATATAATATAACAAGACGGTTTCAAGATCATTATAGTTGCCGGTATAACAAGTGTAATACTGTTGTTGAAACCTTGGCCGCTAACGTGGCATAGGGTTGATCACAGGCTAGGTAGCCCGCCCATCCTACCCCAAAATATAGTGGGCCTGGGCACTAAAATTAGGACCATGTGACGGGCCTAGGCAAAAAAAAAGTAGGCTTGATCTAAAAATTAGACCGGCTCTGAAAGAAATAAAAAATAGCCCGACCTAATCCAAAATTATATATATATATATATATATATATATATATATATATATATATATATATAATTATATTAACTAATTATATATTATAGTGAAATAATAATATATTATATAGCTAAGGGAATTAAATTATATTGTTTAACAAAAATATATTGTTTGATGTTATTTCACACTTGGCCAATAATGGTAAGGAGAAATCGGTCTAATGGGCGAGCCTAGGGTTGGCTCTTTAAGATCAGGATGGGATTGGGCAAAATTATAAGCTTGATGTTCGGGCTAGCCCAAGTCCGAGCATAGATACTGAGCCTAACTTCTACTATAGAGTCTGGCCAGGTGTTTGATCAACTTTAGTGTGACATAGCCGTATTTTAGAGCAAAGAGGTGGAAGGATGTAGACTTGCAAAACTTCATGAGCCTAGATAAATATAGCTCAGTCTTATATTATAATACAAATATAGTAATATACATACATGTGTATATACATACCTAATTGTAAAATGAGTTACCTATTTAAAAATAAGTGATAGGCCTTCAAATTGAAGATCCAAACTATTGAAAATATTTTAAATCACAAAAGTATTTAGAAATTAAAATTCCTTTATTTTAGTGCTCTTTAACCTATCTATCAAGCCGGTGCAAATGGTATCAATTAACTAGTGTAATAAAATATACAATATAATGAAAATTTGCCTTTTGGATCATTATCTACGCATCTTAAAATATAGATAGATTTGAATTCATTAGATTTTGATGACTAGATGATAAGAAAAATATAGCACCATGCTATTAAAATTGTCTATTTTACGTATTCGATGATTAGGTTAGGACTTATCAAAACATAAGAAGTTTGATTTATAGATATCCTTCATTATGTAAATTATATTTAGTAGTTTGATCTTGAATTTGGATAGTCCATCGTTGCTTTTGAATTATTTACTTTTTTTCAAAGAGTTAAAATATATCATCCAACTCATACATGAATACACACAATTGAATACATGCACTCTCACATATACATGTTTGTATTGATATATATACACACACACACAAACACATACGTACATACATACATGCATACATGTATATATATATGCATCTGTTTATATGTATACACATAATCAGAACAGGCTGGAAATATACTATAATAAAACTCATACCATCAAAATATTTTAACAAAAAATCAAAAGTAAATATAATATACAAATATGATAAAGATAATCATAAATTGATATTCAAATACGGATATGGGTTGAACCTTTTGCACCCTTCACACAAATCAACTATAGGATTATGCACGACATAGATCTTGAATTACCCAAAACTCCATCATTTATCTCTCTACATGGATATCAAAGTGATCAACAAGCGATCTAATATTGAATTTGCACAAAAGATACAACATATGTTCTTCAAATACAGCATGTTGATCCAAATAATTATTATAGAACAACGCAAATGTCATAGTTGTCCTTGACATTTCAGTCCTAATGGTAAACTTTGGTCGTAAGGGAACTAACAATGCACGGCAATGGAGAGAGGTGGGTGAGCTAGGTTGTGGGCTCTCTCTTATATAGATTCGGCTCATGCTGTTGTATGAAAGAATGATTGAATTTTTTTTTTTTGGCAATATCAACCATTACATCGTGCATTGCATAACTCTCAAAGCACTCCAAACTTCATCTATTTATCTATCTACATAGATATCTCAAAGAGATTATTGTGTAATCCAATAGTGGATTCACGCAAAAGAAGGTAAATCATTCCTTCACACGAAGGATACAACCTTCCCCCTCCTAATCTATGTCCATGGTTTCATGGGTTCATGCGTTGATAGCAAATCAATGAAGCATCATGGAGCTGGAAGCATGTAAATTAGAAGACGCTCAAAAAATGGAAGCTTACTCAATTTGTTATTGCACGTGAATGCGAGCCAATCTCTTATTGGAAAGCTGTTGGTTTGGGAGGGGGGTTTGTTGGGTGGTACCATCTTGGTGTGGTGCGTCATTGGATGTTGGTTTAAGTTCCAAAAGTGACCAAAAGACAAATCTTCTTACCCATTCATTTGCCCCAAAATAAATCGCATAATTTAAGCAGAGAGACTAGTGGGAGGATAATAAAATAGCATTAATTAAATCCTATCCTCTTTCACATGGAACTTAATTATAAAGCTTTTCAAGAGTTAATGGCCATAATTCAGTCGATTCTTTTGCCTATTGATTAGAGGTGAATCTCTTAACAAATAACAATGAAATATGAATCAGATTAATGGTTAGCAGCAACTCATTGCAGCAACATAAATGTGAGAACTGGGAGAATACTTGTACTCCATAACATTGTCCACAAGTCCAAACTCACACTTCAACAACCACACCTCAATGATATTTGGTGTACAAAAACAGGAATATGATCACTATCTTTCAGATTTTCTTGGATTATTATTTTTATGATGCAATTCAGGCACACAAGTATAGAATCATTAGAGTCGTTGAATCATCCTACTACCAACTGGTGATGGGTTAATAAAATATAGAGACAGAGAACGTCCCTTTCTTGCATTGCTACTCCCAGCCATCATTTCCATCCATCAGTCACCAACTTTGTAATTCTGGGCACCAAATCACCTGGTATCATGTAGTCTTAAACGTTCTTTACACATATAGTCTTTAAAATTAATTGTTTACACTGATCAGTGACATAGGAAATTTCATTTTCTATCCAACAAATGGGGCAGAGGATTAGGTAGTGAAGTTTCCTTTTCATTGCTATCTTGCTTTCCATACTTACTGGACAACCAAGACCAACCCCACTTTTAATCAAACTATCTACACAAACAAAACTTAGCGAAGGCGTTACACAAAAACCTGAAATTACCAAAATTAACGTGTGCGACATGTGTTGATATGCAGTGCAACTTTACCACTAGGGTGGTAACTTTGGTCTTAGCAGTCAATCCCTTGTAGGAAAAGGCATCAACACCACCTGCTCGCTAAGAAAATGGGGCATGCATGGTTCTTTTCAACGTAGGAGTATGATTACTGAGACGTTTGCACTTAACAAAGAGACTGTGACGATCGACGTGTATAAAGCTTGCCCTCATGTTGCTTGAGTGAGTGATGTCATTGTTAAGATGTTGGTTTTGAATACTTGCTATCGTTGCTATTAATTCGTTCTTTTGCCCCTCCTTTAGACATGACAGCCTAGGTCAACTCTTCTAACTGCTTGAGGTGCATGTTTCTTCCCTACTTATTCTTTATCATAGTTGTTAAACCTATGATCTAGAAGGATGGGTTAATTACAAGCCTCCTGATATTTCCTGAAAGAGAAATAATCATAGCTTGCAGACAAATCTTTCTTTGAACATGGACAAGATTACCTCCTGTTGGTCTTGGATATACATGCTATATATGGACCGGAGTACGGGTTGGAAAGAAATGAGAGAATTTTTATAAACAGATACCTATCTTCTGGGTACTTTGATCATCCTTCTCTTGAGCTGGATTTCTCAGCCCAAGGATGATAGATGGACCTTATTCTGTCTAATTGGTAATACTGATCTCCTTTGTTTCTTCTCTCTCAATGGCTCTCACCCTCTGTTTCTTTTATAAAACTCCCCCATCATTTTCTTAATGAAATGGTGACAGCTTACCATATTTACATCAATATATATATATATATATATAGAGTTAAGAATATTAATATGTTTTTATTATCTTAAATGAGTTTTTGGTTGTAAATATTAAATCAAGGTTGAAGAAGATAGACTTAATTTGTTTCATTATATCAGCTGATACTTCAGTATCTCAGCCCTTAAATAACAGCGAATCATGCACTTGGAATACCTCTATCTTCCGCCTTGGCCAATATAAACTGATATTTCAGTTCATCTCGGTATCAGTCATCACTGAGACGGGCAATATATCAGGGCGCCTTTGACGTCCAGAACCACTCTCTTTGACATATATATTTTAGACTAAGAGATTTCCATTTCTCCTTTTTTTCCAAGGGACTTCAACAATTGTTATAGTGGTGGGATCAAGCATCAATATTCTATTATATATGCAAGACAAATATCTTTGCTTGATTATTTGAATATACATGTCATGCCATCAGATAAAGGTTTCATTGTGGGTTTTTTTTTTTTTTTTGTGGGGGGGGGATTGTTGGTGGGGGTTGTGGTGTGTGGGTGAACTATGGTAGCATAACTAAAGGAATCTATAGTTTTCACGAGCAAAAATTAGGAGACGGGTTGTTCAATGCAAAATCCTTAAAGGAATCCTACTTACCCTTGATTAAGATGATCATGGGAAATAACAGTCAATATGATACCCAAAAGAGTTCTACTTAATGGTTAAATAACTTGGCAAAATCATTTAGCTATTATTCTATGTTTTTCTTATAGGAATGATTATCCATTATCGATATTTAATGCAGATCGATACGTAAACATGCATTAAAAATTGTTAACATTGCTATCATTATTATGTAACATAACGACTATAATCATTATGCATTATCAAAAAAAAAAAAACCGCAGATAGAGGATCTCAAATGGATAAAGTCGGACTAATATTGGTCTAATATCTAGAGAACAAAAGGGAGAAAGAAGAGAGAATAGAAGCACAAAAATCCAATCCAAGTATATATAAGAACCATTTTTGTGTGTGTAGATATACATGTGGAGTGTCTAGCTGTATAAGCGATGCACTACATTAAGATCAAGGAATAATGCATGCAAAACTATTAACACTGATCTCAAACTCCCCAAACGAAAGAAAAGGAAATGGATATACGGAGACTATAAGTATATGGAAGTATTGTAGGTGGGGAAATTCAAGCAAACTCGGTCATAAATGGATCATCAAGCAAGAGCTCAGGCCAGAAGGAAGGAGTCCCACTCCCACCACAGCTAGAGGTACTACAAGCATCCCCTGGATTGCCGGCCGACACATCGGTGAGCGGAGGAAGGGATGAGTGAGGTGAAATCAGTGTCATTCCTGCGTTGCTGTTCTGATCTCCCTGGCTCAATACACTGAAGTCGGAGCCTTGGTTGGTCTCATTGCTGATAAGTGGGTCAGAAAAAGAGCAAGGGAATTGGAAATCTGGCAGTTGGCTAATTTGGTTTTGTCCACTGATACTGTCAATAAGACTTGTAGAAGGGACTGAAGGGAAGGAAGGGATCTGTGGAGGACTCAAAAGGCTTACAGGATCCATTTCAGTGGTGGTGATAGTGCTGAGGCTATTGGTGTTGGAGGTATTGGCCATTGTGGCAGCCGACTGGAGAAGATATTCGAGGTACTGAAGCTTTGCAGCCTGGACGGCCTCGGCCTGAAGGCGTGCAGCATGGTCATCCCAGGGACGGCCATCGACGAGGTCACGGAGGTTGGCAAGGGCAATAAGCTGGGGTAGAGTAGCAAAGAAGTCAGTCCTCGGACGGTGAGTCATGGGATCAAATCCCATCTGGATCAGCTTCTTCTTAAGGTGGGTGTTCCAGAAGTTCTTGATCTCGTTGTCGGTCCGGCCAGGGAGGTGCGTCGCAATTGCCGACCACCTATATGAATCAAATGATTAGCTTTCATTTAGATGAAAAATGGCTCCCTGGAGATCATATAGCTAGCATATATGGATTCACTGGTATGGAGTGTGGAGCAATACTTGTTGCCAAGGATAGAGTGGAGATTGAGGATGGTTTGCTCCTCTTCCTGAGAGAATTTGCCTCTCTTGATGTCTGGCCTCAGGTAGTTGGTCCATCTTAGCCTGCAGCTCTTGCCACATCTGTTGAGCCCTATAAGAGGAAATAGAACCTAACTTTAGATAGTGCAAAGGAGAGAGAGAGATGAACACAAACAGAGAAAGAGAGAGAGAGGGAGAAAGAGAGACCAGCAAGCTTAGGGAGGGCTCTCCAGCTGCCATGGCCGTGCTCCTGAATGTAATGGACCAATTTCTGGTCTTCTTCAGGGGTCCAGGGGCCCTTCTTGAGGCCATTCTCATCACAGCAGGGAGACCTTCCCATGGGTATTCTGGTGGGAGTGGTGGGGTTTGGTTAGGGATGGAGCAATAGCCTTCTCCACCTTGCCACCCACCAGAACTATGCTTGCTTATTTATACACTTCTTGGGCTTTATTTCCCTCGTTCATCAGAGCTTGTGGAAAAAGACTAATTAGCCCTCTTACTAGCTAGTATTAATTAATGTTTTATGTTCTAAGTTCGAACTAGAACATGGCATGTGCGCTGCACGTGACCCTCTTAGGGGAGCTGCGATTCTGCTACCTCATGATTCAAGCAACGAGTATTTGATATTCTGATACGTTGCTGCTGTGGTGCATATGTAGGTAAGGAGCATTTGATGCCCTTTTTTTTTTTTTTTTTTTTTTTTTGAGATATCTTGTGCATAATTCTAGCTTATAAGATTTACTTTTTAAGGATTACATCCTAAATGTTAATCCCTTTTTGAGCATATATATTTATACATAAATATAATAAAGAAAAAACAAATCTCTATATATAGAAGGAAGGAAGGGGGTTTGATCAAGGTACATTTGGACTCAAATTCAAGAACATTTATTGTGTTAGAACAGTATCAGATGTTTGACTTGAGGGTCACACAAGTGATCTATCTGGCTTATCCATTTTTAGAGCAAGTTCCGCAAACTAGCATATCAGTTATACGAAGTGAACAAGGTTTATGATTGAAAATATGTGTAACTTGGGAAATAGGGAAACAATCAAAAGAAATATTCAAAACAAAAATCCAAATTAGCATAGCAAAAAAATTCTTTTGCAAGCTCCCAATTGGAAAAATAAGTCACATCAATCATGTACAATTTTTTTTTTTTTTTTTTTGTAAAAATGTACAATCTGGTTGTAGCCGCCCATGTGCATCAATTACAAGTCAATACAACCCATGCTGGCCATCGGTCATTTAATTGACACAAATTCAGCTCGGATGGCTCTTCACCTCCTTTACAACTGAAGACATTATTGGTTTAATCATATCTACCATCTCAACTCAATTCAAATATGAACTAACATGTATGAAGATGGATAAAAAAGAAATCGAAAATAAAAAAGAGAACAATACAGATGTATTTGTATGTGTTGGCATATGATTGAACTAGTAGTTCAATGATGAATTCGGCCGAACTAAAAATTTCACCTAAAATGGAAGCTAGGATTTGATTGTCCAACCAAGATATATCTAATGTATGCAAAACATAAAACACTAAGAATTGTATAAAAACAATCATCCTTTCATGCATTGCAATGAACAAGATTTATTCTATTGTCTTTTTCATGCAAACAAAATGATAGGTTTGTTACCCTTAATATCCAAGCAGGCAGGTTATTAGAGGGAACATGTTAGGCAACCTCATTAATCAAAGGCGCTACTATGGTTAGCAGAAAGGACAATACTTTGGAAAAAAAACTTCAGATGAAAAGCATGGCCCATTGCAGTGTCCTATCATGAACAGTGAAGTAGTCACCAGCTCCATTATGAATTTGAGAGGGAGAACGTCAGTAGGAGAAGTCCACGTGAGTTGGGACGTGAGGTCAGAAAACTTCCCCATGCACGCAACATAAGAAAAGAAGATGACTCTCGTCACCACCCCAACCTCCCACCCCTATTAATACACAAAACCTTCTCTCTCAAGTTTCTAAGCCGCCTTGACGTTCACACGTTAGTCTTTTTCTTCTTTGCATGCATACATATCTCCTCACGTAGACACGCTTTCCTTTTCCCAATCCTAAGACTGCCTGAGTTTTTTTAGGAAGTCCGCTCTGCAAATCAAAGATGGCAGAGTCCTTCTTCAACTATAATCCGATGGCTGCCAGCTCTTTTCTCACTATTGATGTCAACCACTGGCAGGCTTAATCAAAACCTTAATTAGTTGTTAGACAAAATCGATCCAATGACTCAAAGACGAAGAAGGAGATTACGGATATTGGTACAAATGCCTTAATAGAAAACAACCACCCACTTTAAAGCTTTGAATCGAGACTTTTGAATGAAATATTGTCTTTACAGGAGATTCTAAACTACCCTCCATATACTCAGGAAATTGTTCCAAGATAAGACGTCATGGGAGAGACAGTGTACCATTTGCAGTCATCTCACTACAACATTTTTTTACTAATCATACGTGTAGATCAGAGTATATTATATATGGTCAGGCAGTGATCGACCTTGGAGAGACGTGAACAACAAAAATGGATCCAAGGTTAAAATTTCCATGTCATGTAATGTAGCTACTATATACATTCAGTTACAGAATATATGGATCAACTTAGATCCACCATTAAGATCTCATTTCTAGGCCTGCCATGCCAAATAAATACATCAAGAAGAATACCAGGTAATTTCTTTCTTGCTAAGGTATTATAATGATGAGGATAAACAAATCTTGTGGCAATAAGCCCCACATGCTGGTGCTGCTCAATATTATCATCCCAGACGCCTCAACCCTGTATATAGAAGGATTAGGTGAATAATCTCTCTGACCATAGAATAGTATGTGTATATAGGGCGTCCTTACGGAGGGCTAGCTGGCAAAGAACATGTTTTGAAGGAAACGAGGTGGTACGGGTAAGGGCTGCAGCTTTTTGGGATAACGGACAGCTGATTAAAAAGAAAAAGAACTGGTGCGAGGAACCCACATTGCCCAAGAAAAATGCACTTTGTTTAAATTGTTATAGCAAATCCAGCACCGTATGTACAAGAAACAACACAGTGCAACACCAATCAACAACTCACACGTACGCATGTATCATGCAACTGAAATGGGGCCTAGAGAGATCTGCACAGAATCCATTAGTGCAACAGGGTCATTGGCTGCACAATATTCTTTGCTATTGCTCTCTAGTAGCAGCTGTCGTTGTTGCACGTAGAAGTGACAGTTTTCCCACTCTTACCAACCCCTCCTCTCATAGGCTTAAAATTCTATATAAAATGTTGAGCTACTTGTCCCTCTGAATCTGAGATGGTTTTTTGGCACTGTGGACATCATGTGATATAGAAATCTCAGCCTATTGGCCTCCTTAGGTTTTGATAGGTGTATTGTCCTTGACCCCATTCATCTCTCCACTCCATTAATTCCATTTACCAATGTTATATTTGCCTTATTTAAGGAGTACAAAGTATTATTGTTAGCAGGCGCAAATGCCACAGTAATGAGATCTCTTTGTTCAAATAGATGGGAAGGGTGGTAAGTTCCCAAGGGCACATGGTAGCACGAGGACGGAAGAAATATAAGATTAAAAAGGACCAAGGATACAAAGGCATCATATGGATTCACCAAGATGAGAGTAGTTGGATATGAAAATGAGTAGTTTCACATGATTAAATGAGAAAAGGTCATGATTCTTCAAAAGAATAAAAGCAAGAGGGAAAACTAACTCCATTTTTAAAGTGTTTCTATTTCTACATATTGTCTTCTGCTTCCATCATGATCCGATTGGGATTGGAAGATTCAGAACCTCGTGGTATTGTCAACAAGTCTAGAATCTTGATCATACAATATTGACAACAATGTGATGATGATGATATGTGACTAGAGTCAAATTATCCCTTAGGTGCCAAAAGTATTATTATTCCTGAAAAATTTTAATTAGCTCCCAGAATCAGTTTGATCATCTCCAATCAAGTGCATATAATCATCAGTAATTGCAGTATTATTCATGAGATTGAGACAAGCAGATGGTGACACTTTTTTTGACGACGTGGCAGGGTTAGCAATGGAGTTGGTGCAGCCAACACAGAAAATCTCCTCCACCACCTTCAACAATCCCTTCAATAATGACATTCTTCATTGCTGATGCACTTTATCCCAATGAACAAACTGAAACAACCATCACTGCTAGTAAAAAAGAGAAAAAAAATTATCACAATATTTATTCTTAGTCTAATTGTATCTAGAGAATGAATCGATACTTTCTTCTTGTAGTAGACCTGCCTTACCTTGCATCTCTCCCTAGTCCTAAAACAGCGTTGAAGTTGATTAAATTATCATTGGGTTGTTTGAAAGTTGACACGCATTCTGAATATATGCTTTCAGAGTTCATAGAATTGTGTGGGTGGCAAAGTGGTTTTCCTGCAATATCACTTAAAACTACAGGTTGTTTGCATAGAGGAACTTGAAACACCAACTAAACCAGTAAAGGAACAGAACCTAAAAGGTGAGTGGCATCACTAGCTACAAAGAGTCAATGCATGATGAGGACAACAAAGGAAAAGGATTTTTCTTCCTTTCTTTCCTTTTCTTCTTTTGCATGCATCTTTTTTTCTACTACACTTGCATCATTTGGTGTCGGCAACAAGTTAAGCAATAAGATAAACCCAATATTAGAGGAAAACCAGATCACTTGCTCCTTCACCGAAGCTAGGGTGTTTGATATTTTGAAGGTTGCATCCTTGATTAAGGTACCTTGTTGCATGGACCACCCTCACATCAGGAAATGGTATATAGGTAAGGGTGTCTTTCATTGTGGATCTCTTATGTCACCCATCTAATGATAAAAAAAAAAAAAAAAAAAAAAAAAAATATATATATATATATATATATATATATATATATATATATATATATATATATATATATATATATATATATATTTTAATATAAGCCCAACTAAACAACTGATTTCCTTGGAGTCTTGGTTTCTAATCATGTCTCTCCATTTCCAAACACAACAAATAGAAACTGGTGAATCAATTTGTATTTTATAATATGACCACCAAGCAGGTGGCAAACTTTGTATACCGAAAGAAAAGGGAAAAAGAAGAGTATAAACAAGTTAAATTTATGTCGTTCCTCTGTATATACCACTTCTTTCTTTTCTGTACGCTTCATCAAATAACAAGCTAAGAGGATATGCTTCGGTAAGACATCATATTCTAAAATGAAAAGTTCAAAATATGCAGTTACTTTGGATGAGTGCGAAGGTTTTGTCTTTTGCCTCAAGGTCTAATGGATTAGAATGGTTAAATTAATGAAACTTGGAAATTTTAGATTAAAAACATGGTGTCCAACCACTTTATAAAGAAGACAATCAGTATCTGCCAATGCGTATAATATACCATACACGTGTGTCGTATCTAATTCATTATTTAAAACCAACTACCCCTTCCTAAACTGTTTATGTCCTTCAACTGTTAATGAGTATTAAATTAGATGTAGGGTTTGCAAAATCTAATGTTAATTACATCAGATTTTACCATTTCAAATAAGAATAACAGGCCAATGGATGTTAGCCAAATCTTTCTTGAGGAGTTGAACCATCGCAGCCTGGTGGTTATGACTGGAGTGTAGCACTATCCATGTCGTGGATTGGATCCTAATTACTATTCCA
This sequence comes from Elaeis guineensis, assembly GCF_000442705.2. NCBI lineage: Eukaryota > Viridiplantae > Streptophyta > Magnoliopsida > Arecales > Arecaceae > Elaeis > Elaeis guineensis. The sequence goes on from NC_026007.2 coordinate 67,289,383, forward strand.
TCCTGATGTCATCAACTGGTGATTATGATAGTAACAGGAGAAGAATTTGAAATAATTGCAATCATAATAATCAGAAAGATAGGAAGAAATTAATGAAGTAGAAAAGCACCATAATGATACAAAAGTGTCTATCTTGTTCAGCTAATCTAAAGAAAAGAAGCGCTTTGAGTTCTCATGCAACCTCTTCACTTGTTCTGCATATCAATGCTTCACAAAGATCTGACAAGATTCATAAAGGAAAAAGACAAAAAAAGAAATCCATCCTAATAAGAAGATCCTTGACTAAAAGTACTCTCATTTGATAAATAAATTTGATAAAGGGTTAGCCATCATAAAATAACTCATTTTCTACCTAAATGACACAATTAGGGGTTAAGTGTTTTGTAGTGAGATCCTTGACTAAAAGCACTCTCATTTTCTACTATGACAAAAAAATAAAGCAAATAAGACAAAGTCAAGAACATTATAAGCTGTGTACGTTTCTGAGTAAATAATTTCCCATGGTGCTGGGTTTTCCCAACCGTTATGCCCAACTTTACAGAAATTCTTACCTTCAGTACTTCCCATTGTTCGTCTAATTGATATTGCAGTTGATGTTATGCCTAGAGACACTTATTTTTCTGTGTAATGCCTATAAGCTACCTAATATTCTATCTTTGGGGCCAGCAACGACTGCTCTTTTGTAGGCCCAACTGCTACCTTAGTCCCTAACCGAGATTAGCAAAGTTTATCGGAGTGATTAATTAATTAACAATACGTAACTTGACAATTTAAAACAAGAAACATGATTAAGTCCAGTTAGTTTCTTCCATGTTTAACTTGTTCCTCACTTTGGCATCAATGAGGTTGATCAACATAAACGTCTCGGCACATGGCTGCAAGCAATAAGTGTTCAATTATGCTGTCCCTAGAAACAATCTTTTGGAGTAACTATCATGTAAAGAGCTAAGGTTCTTTGATCAATGATAATATTACCCTTAACAATTGAACCTGGCGACAGGCACATATTTGCAACTACAGAAATTATTTTTAAAAATTGTAAAAGCTATCTTATTAGATCCTTATACTTGTCATCAAATCTTCATGTCGATCGGAGGTGGAATAATGGCAGATCAACATGCTCACAACGGTTACACCACTCACTGAAACAAATGAAGCAGGATGACATGAATGCAGACATGGTTATTCGATTTAAGTGACTGCATATTCTTCCAATTAATTAGCCTTCTATTGATTAGTTTAGATTTATGTTGTATGATATGGTATTCAACATTCTACTCCAGCATTAGACCTCTAACCATGCTGTCCCAGTGCATCCCTCACAAAACATTTTTCATTTTGACATCATCCAATTGTTACCAAACAAGCCCCATATTTCAGTACCCTGCCTTTAACCAGAGGCCTAATTCATCCATCCAAATACATATTCTTCACATCAAATTGCGATAATTTTAAGACATTGTTAGGTGCGACATATTGTTCATTGACTAGTCCTTAAAAGAAGGAACCTGTCTTTATAGATATCTCCAAGCACGATCCATTTTCTGGTTTTTATTATCCCTTGATCCTTTCTCATGAATAGCACAAATTAATAAGTATAGGAACCAAAGGATGTTTCTGAATGATTTATCAATGAAGTCCAACTTAAGCATACATTAATCATCACGTAATTAACTAAGTCTAGTGTGTGCCTTGCAAAGACTTGTTAACGGGTATTCTAGGATAGGGAATAGGTGAGCAAGTATGATAGCCATGTATATGAAATACGGATAACTACTTTTTTGCAGGTCTGACCAAAGTCTTTTGCCAAATTGATTCCCTGTAGATGAATCCAAGGACTAAATTAGAGCAGCAGTTTTGTAGCAGATCGGTTCATATATATATATATATATGTCAACGGTGATAACTCATTATCAGAAACTGATGATGGCAATCTGATATAGTAATCTGATCAGAAATCATGATTCTATGACATATCATTAGTTTTTGTCTACAACTAGAGGACTTCTGGCTCCCATTATTTGATGATCAATTTGCTGAGTTCTTTATGCATAATTTTTGTTGAAAAATCAAGTTGCCGGGTTGTTTAATGCATAGTTCTTGATCACTAGATCTTGATACGATTCCATGACAAGACACATTCTAATTAGATTACAAGTCTAAACCATTCCAAAATTTTGTTTGTAGTCATGGAGTTCATGGTTCCCTGGTCCTAAATTATTCACTTGGACCAACTTGATAAATATACTAATTTGATTAAGGTACATTTCTGGGATTTGACTTTCATTTTTGCAGGCCGTACAAAGAAACTGCATCAGTTGGATGGCAAGGCTGCTGGAGTGGGTAGTTCACATAAGACTGGACGAGATGGTCACTCCTTGACAACCCTACAATGCAAGTACAAGATGTATATTATAAGTGATAGTGGCAGTTCTGAGGGTAGGTAACTTTTATGATCAATGAAGATCATGTCCATGCAGAATACAATAAAACTAATGCATATTTAAATAAATGATGGTCTTGTTTATACCCACAGAAACTCTACTCATTAATGATGTGGAGGAGTTATATTTTTGTGGTTTATAAAACAGTAAATGTTGCTGAGAACAAATTAAGGAGATTGCTGATAGCTACATGGTCATTAGTGAAGGGAAGGAGAAGGAAATGCAATCAAGACACTGGTTAGAAGGATACAGAAAATTTTAGGTGGCATCAAGTTGATCGAGAAGATAGCTGATTAAGTTGAATCTAAATAGGTTCAAGTCATGTCCAAACTTGACAAATTGGTCTTTTGTCTAGGATGAGACTACCCATTTACTCCATGGGTTCCGGTCATGTCCAAATCCAATGAGGTTCCCAACATGAATATATAGTTTAAGTCAGGTTGGATCAGATCTATTCACTTCATGTCCAAACTGCCAATTCTACCAAAATACAATGAATGGTATTAAATTTTAACAAAGAATGGGATCTAACATCCTAAATCAATTTAGGACCAGGTCATATATGAGTCTAGACTTGCAATGAAGGAATGAATGTGCACTAATCACAATTAGAAAAAGTGCAAAGTATTAGCATGGGTAAAGAAGCATCGTAAACTACTTTTAAAAATTATATAATAAGACGTCAAAGTACAGATCATGAGAAAACTAGGTTAATTTGGTCGACTAGCATATTCAATAGCATTTTGAGAGTGAGGACATATTGAGAAAATATGTTTTATTAAAATTGTAAGCAACATTTTTGATGTAATACGAGAATATAATTAAGGAAAAATTAAAAAAAGAAAAGAGAGAGAGCAAGAATCCATTGGAGCTGTTTCCTGCTAACAAAAAGAATCCATTTAGTGCATTGAGCCAATACCCTGTAGATATTCTACTCTAGAATTTGTTATTTTCAACTATTTAAATTTACCAAAATTCTGTAGAAAATTTTCTTTCCTGAGAATAATTTGTTGCCCATCATATTCCCTGTTCCAGCAAGCACCACCACAATCAAGTAGTGCATCACCACCTCCTCAACCACTGTCACCACCATCATGGAGACCACCACCACCATTTTCACAACCACATCCACCAAGACCACCAGACAAGATTCACCATGACCACCATCCAAATCACCACCAAGCTAGCTTCAAAAAATCAATGACAGGTTTAGCCAGCGATGCAATAAAATGGCAACCCGAGGCAGCGGAAATAGCCTAAATATGGAGGTATTCTCAAAGCAGGGGAGAGAGAGAGAGAGAGAGGAACAGGAAAAGGCATTCGAGATGTCCTCACCATCATCATCACTGGCAAAGGTCATTGTTGCAGGCAGAGAATGCATCATTACCATTGACAAGGAAGGCTAGTGCAGAAGACGCACAGGGGGATGGGAAGAATTATAGGGAGAAGAGAATAGGAAGGAGGGAGGAATCATCAATGGTGGGAGAGAAGAGACCTGCCTGATAAACTCTGGAATTCTAAGATACTCCACTCAGAATATGGTTTCAAATTACTCTGGAATTAGCTACAAGTTACACGGACAAGATATATCTTATGAAAACGTAATACCACTGACAGAAGAAAATTCTTCCATTTTATTGCTTTATCTGAAAAACTAAGGTGCATTGGCACTCCAGTATTAACAATAACATTCTTAAAAGTCTTTTTTTTTTTTTTTTTGAACATTTTCTTTACCATGAGTAATCAGTTAACATTCCTAAAAAATGAAGAGGTGCTCAAATCAGTTTGCTAAGTTTTAAATTAGCCCACCCATAAAATTAACAAGAAATAAAAAGCCACTGATTAGCCTGATGAAAAGACCAACATGCCACATCGGACCAGCATTGTGGCGGCCAAATGAGTGCCTGAGACTGATTAACTAGTCTGACAATAAAACAACATAGAAAAGCAAATCAGAAACTCAGCTAGATGGATGCTACTGTTACGGACAAAAATCACTTGACAGAATAATATCTCTTACCCTGCTAAAGCTTCTTAGTTAATGGGGTGGTGTTGATCTGAAACTCGCTTCGGGGGCAGCTTCCGAAGGATGAATAATACTAGAGCTGATGGGAGAATCTCGACCAGCTAAAAATGCAGGAGTGAACCACCATTAGATGGAAAAATATACTGATTGTGTTTGAGGAAAGTTGAAGTAAAGAAAAAATGTCACTGATTTACCAGGTAATAAATTAAATTCAAAATTGGATGATCGAGGACGTCAAGGTCAGCAGCCTTGTCAAATGCAGAAAGGGCAACCTGGGGCCAACTCAAAAATTTATACAGATAGTAATAATAATTTAGTTAGGATCACTGTCTGCCTATAGATGCTATGGCTGTCAATTATGGTTTGACCAATATTGGCTTTAAGATGGAAACACCTGACAGCCAGAAAATCAGCCTCTATGAAGAACTAATGCAGAAATCCTATGCAAACTCCTTGGGAACAGACCTGACTCTATTAAGTATGAAGGGAGGAAATTTTAGAAACTAGAGATCTTACCACGAAGCACCGTATCAAGAAACATGTGCAGCATATGGCAGTCACAGAACCAACCTGCCAAAAGAATCGACTTCACAAATTATTATTATAACCAACCAAAACCAAATACATTGCCGAAGCACATAATTTCACATTAACAGTTTAACCCAAAATCGGGTTTCCTGACATTCTAAAAGTTTTTTAAACATATTAACTAGTTCTCAATTTTTTAATCAGCAATCATAATTTAAATTTCAGAAATTGTACTATGAGAAATTGAGCTCCAGACAAAGAGAAGCCAACCCGTACAGCATGACTCCCACAACAAATCCAGATGTAAAGATGAATATGAACTTGGTTCATGAGGGTTGTCAATAGGTTGAGAAGTAAGGATAAGGCCTGCTGAAGGATTAGAATCATCAGGCTGGACACAGAACAAGCCCATATATGTCTAGCCCAAAAACTAGGGGCGAAACTAAATCCTATAATAGTCGTCCGCATTCGTTTTTGTATCCGAATCTATCCGGATATAGATAAATATTCGAGCATCCGACTAATATCCATATCCATCAAAAAAAAATAGATATGACTATGAATAGACAACTATTTGATCCATATCTGAATATCCAGATTTATTTGCAGCCCTATTTAACATGCTATTAACATGATTTATCATTCACTTAGTAATATTTTTGATTTTGTGGTCATAAAGTTAAATTATCCAAATTATATCTGCATTTATATCTATACTTTTTGTATCTGATTTATATATGTATCCATTTAAAATAAACAAGGATATGATTTTTGCATTCGAATAACATCCATATCCGTATCTGTATTCATCAAACAAAACAAATATGGATATAGATATACTGGTATTTGATCCGATTTCAGCCCTACCAAAAACCTCCCTTTTATTTTATTTTACATTATTTTATCCATGCTACAAAACGTTCAGATCACTCTGACTTCTTAAAAGTTCGAGGATAAAAATGGCTTAAATTCATGCAAGCTTTGAATATATAAACCAGGACCATGGACTTGACTTCTGATTTTGAGCCCAAAATTTTATGTGGAAGCGTTCCACAAAGTTTAGTCTATTAGAACCCCTAAATGCAGTCATTTCCTGCAAGGAACCATGGATATCCATTTTTACATATTGATCTATTTAAATGTGTTAAGTCATGCATTTAACACTTTACATGATTTGAGCATAGTTATTAGACAGTCTGTCTGTTTCAATATAAATAAAGAAGTAACAGAAGTGGGTTCCTTGAAGATGAGATCCTCTTAGTCTTACAAGCATTTGGTGCAGCAGAAGTCTTCTGTCTTATAGTTGTCCTAAATTGTAATCATCTGGCTTGCATTTCTTTAGAGAAGTTGCCTTAAGTGGGATGAGAAAATGTGGCAGATGAGGTAGCTTTCATGCCATGATAAGTCAGTTTCAATTTCTTGAGGTCACCTAATGGAGAATATCATTGGTTACTTAAGTGAGATACATGAGTTTTTGGATTTTAATGGTTAATAGGCTTCTTGAATTGCACCCACTTTCTTGAGTTCCATGACATACAGCTTGGAGTTGCATTCAAACAAACAGACGCTAAGCTTTAAATATAAGGATGTTACATACATGCATATTTTTGTTTTTCCATAGTCAAATTGAAGATCAGGGCCTCGTTTCCCAATCCTTTACCAACTCAATCAAATCCTCCATACCTTATCCAGCTTCTGGGTGTCTCATTCTCATTAGAAGAATAGGTTTGTTAATCCACAGTACTGAGGTTACTCTATCCTCTAATCCTCTAGAAGTCAATAGGCATTGCCACAAAGCACTTCAAGATTAGTAGTTTCGACTTTCAAGACTATCCTCTTACCTAGTTTACATGCATGCTGCTGAGGGGCGAAGCTACATTGCACCGAGGAAGACCATGTCTCACTCAATGGCCCTCGAAATAATCACATCATAGCACTGCCCAACCCACCACATCACCCCCACCCCCCCCTCCCCACCAAAGCACCACCACCTGGTTTTTGCCTCCTGATCCCACTTCCCACTGTCAAATCCCTCCAAACAAGCACCAGACCTCCCTCTTACTCTATCATCCATTAGTCTTTTTTTCCTTTTTGGCTCCATCGTTCACACCATTTGAATGCCAATTTCCCAAAGGCCAGAGCCCAAACCCCCTTGCTGAAGTTTAGTTGCAGGGCTTAAACTTTTAAGAATAATTCTCTGAGTTCAAAACTTTCAGATTTTAATATGTGGATGAGCAGATATGGTTATCGGTAAATTGCCCTTCATAAATTAGGAAATAGGGTTCCATATGTTTTCCCCTTCTCCATCAATTTCATACTCTTCTTATGCTATCTTAATTGATGTTGTACCTTAATTTTTTCATTGAAACTTAGTTTACAATCCTTTTAACCTGCCGTATGGTGTAACTCGTACCAAGTATTATAGTCTTTTATTTCTTCCTTACATTTGACCATGTGTTTAATTTCGCGAAATGGGTCTGGTTTTTTTTTTTTTTTTTTAATCTACATCTATAAGTGGCTGGAACTGATATGTACAATGAATTTATTTTTTTTATTGTTGTAATTTCTATTAATCTAAGATGAGACAAATATTTAACACCACTCTCCCCCCCAACAAAAACAACCCAACCCCAAAAAAAAAAGCTATGATAGAAATCCTATCTCTGCACCTCAGCCCATTTCGCCAAGCAACTCTCAACCCTACTCCTCCCTCAATATAGGAATTTCTTTTAATATATTCTAGTTTGTTATCAGCTATAACAAGAATTTGGAAAGAGATGACTAGGCAATAGTAATATACCTAGGTATATTACTCTTACACAAAAGGAAGCACTGAAAGACCCAAAATTCCCTTCTAAAATTAAATGCTGAGTCTGGTTTCCTTGATACCCTTTACTGGTCCCGACCCACATCATATGAATTGGATACTAAAAACCATATGCATATTTTTTTTTGTAAACAAGCATGGTTCCAAATGGGATAACATCTACATTAACATAAAAATGAATTAAGGCTAAAAGAGGACATCTGTATGCCTAGCTGATGATTCAGTCTCCATGGGAGATGACTGAGATTCAGATCATAAAACCATTATCTTCTTTCTGAAAGAAACTATGACAGGATACCCATTCCAAAGCTACAGCATATATTACCATACAACAAATATTAGTATGCTTGTCTGCAACCAAATCCATAAGAAAATAATAACCACATCTGTGAATCTATCGATATCTAAGACAAACATAAAAACAAAGACATTACATAAACATGTACGCAAAGTAAACTAATAGCCAATTGTGGATATAATGATGAACATGATCAGGTTGCCTAATGTGGCATCCGCAATGTGTTGTGTTATACTTCTTTAATTCAGTCCAAATATATTCGTAACTTCTTACCTTGGAGCCATTGAACCCAAAACAAGGAACTAGTCTCACAAAAACTACATGTGATACACTATTTTTCCTTATTTATTATAACAATACGAGCATTGCATGCCTTAAAATCATAAGAGAATCCGCAAAAGTTCAATGAAAAGGTAATAATATATATGTAATTCCTCAATAAAGATGCAGTTACTAGGAACTAAAATGATGAGATCCTCAAATCTATGCACCACCAATACAAATAGCAAAACCTTTGATAAAATTCTCACTGCATGCAAAAGGGCAGAGCCTAGATATATACTGTTATGTTCTTTTACTTTCCATAGGCAGGAAGCACCTATGTTCATGCAGAAAAAAGGAGGAAAATTAAGTTAACAATACAGATATCGTCAACAATACCTCATTCAGCTTTTTTTGACGACCCTTAGATTCAATCGGGAAGCGCCTCAGCATAAAAAACAACCTTCAATAAGATGAGAGTCTAGATAAGACAATAGCAGGGAATACAAAAACCAGGTCAAAACAAGCTTGGGTAATTTTAAAAGATCAATAAGTTAGAAGAATCAATACCTCCCACCATATATCAAAAATCCCAAAGCAGCAGAGAATGAAACAACTGCAACAAAAAGGATGTGGTTATCATCATCCCAGTATTGGCACTTGATTAATAAAACAAATTCAAAAAAAATTTGAGAAAGCCACATATCTCTGTGTTTTCCTGTTAAGGCATTCCATCAGAAATGAATATAAAAACAAATTAACCAGTGAACCAAATAAAGGTAAAGATTTAGCTGAAAAGGTCATATCGAACTAGATACAATGTCATTTGTCATTACTTGCCAAAAAGAGTTTAGCAGCTTCAACAGCAAGAGGCTTAGGACTTATTTGGACATATGCCCAAATGCAAATCTGCAATTTTTTTTTTAAAAAAAAAAAGTTAATAAAAGCTTGTATCTTAAGAACTATTTTGAACATTCTCATTTACCTGAATGATGTATATGGCCCCATTGATTATTAAATATGTAGGTCTTAGCTTATCAATTGGAAGGCTCCTAGCCTGAATGCAAAAATAAGATGATAAGAAAAGCTCTGGCATCTTAAATAGGAAATATCCTACACGAAATAAAATACAAGTACCTGATGATATATCTCTGCCCAAAATAACACTAGTAGAGTGTAAGCTGAGAAGAACAACAGACCAGGAAGATCTAGAAGTGCCATCTCAAGAGCCTAAATCAATAAGATATTTTGTAGTGTTTTAAGTTGGAGAGGAACATAAAGAACCAAAATTGAAAATAACCTAGTCAACAAAACAACAAGATATTGCATAGCTCAAGTGACTTTATGCCTAGCTGCAAAGTATGCCCATGAAGCTAGTTTCTTGTCTTGTTCTGGGAGCAAAAGTTGACCAAGTGACTGTTCCATGAGATAACCAATAAGGAAACAGCCAAAAATACCTCCAACAAGATCAGGTTAATCATCCACTTTCTTGGGCAAGCAATCACATCCATGTTTAAGTGTTGGAATGTTATATAATGCATGAGGAATGCCTTTATGAGTAAGGTATTACACTGAGCTTCATGAATAGAATTCATATATGAGCTTTGTAACATAAAATTCATGCACAAAATCAGATAAAAAAAGGACATCATGTATAAATATGATACAATCACCTGCTACACTTCTATTTTCTGAACATAAGCATACTTAGGCTAGCATAGCAATTATCTTGTCATAAGAAAATATGAAATCATAATCACAAGTTAAAGTAAATCAGATAAATTATAATCATATTTATTATGCAACCATCATGGTTGTGTAAACTATCTGAAATTGGTACTTTACTGAACTATGTCATCTCTTCAATTATGACATATGATACTAAGATAAGTCCAGAAACCTTATTAGATCTGGAAATTACTAAGTCAGTATTGAAAAAAGAGATGCCTTCACAAAATTAAGACAACTTGGAGTTTTGAGCACCATGTTCTTTGCTGTTGATGTTGCATGATTGTGAAATTTATACTGAAGTTTCATGATTTTAGATATCATGTTCTTTGCTGTTGATGTCCCAGTCATCTGCTTTAGCTTTCAGACCAGAGGAATGCTACTTATTTTCTCTCCTGAATTTTTCATGATGGTTATAAACTAGACATGTTTGTTCACAAGATATCATTGATAATGCAACAACCATAACAGAAGAGGCCCAGCATTGAAAAGGCATTGAGGTGACGTGAGAGTTCTTGCATCTTGTGAAACCTTAGTTTATCTGCCAAGATTGCTTAATTGAAACTGGAGATGGCTGATAAGTCCCGTCCTTCCATAGGTTCTGAGATGAAGATGTAGCCCCAGATACCGTGTTTGTTTCTTGCTCCGTGTTCCGACTGCACATGCTTTAGCTTTAGAATGAACTTCTTCATCTCAGCATCTTCTGGAAAGATGCAAGCATCCAAGGGTACATGACATTTGATTATAGTAATTTGAAACTATCCACACAAGTAACAAAACATTCACCGCAATTCTGAAAATCCCATATCCTAGGTGAACAAGTTCTATAGCTTCCAGTAAAACTCAGTTTAGTATCATCTGGACTATGTCATATTCAGTATCATCATCATAACCAGCACATAAAAAGAAACAGTTTGCCGGTCAAGAAGAATGCCAAGGCCATTATAAGCCCATGTTAAGTCTTCTCAATTTTCCCCCACAAGGTGACCATTTCCACCAAGATCTTGGATAAAAGGAAGCAGACAAAAAGACATTTCATGGAAACAATTAATTTCAAAAGTCCTTACCTGCTTTAAGAATAATATACACCAAACTTTTCCTAAGTTACATAATTACTCGGCTTTTACCACCTCAACATCATCCTTTGCATCAAACAAAGAACCCAAACCCAAGTAACATAGTAAAGACAGTTGGGCCACTTATGGGCCACCTTAACTTCTCCAGCAAAGGTTCAAGATCAGGTCGCTGATCAAGAAACTTAAAGAAAAAAATAAGCTCATTTTCTTCACAAACAGAATGCAGGCACATTCCTCAGTTATCCTATAAATATTTACTCTTTTAAAAAAATAATAATAATATATCTAGAGGGGCTTTATCATCAGCTAATCCAGCCTAAACCAAGTGGTCCCCTGTAATGATTCACACAAACGTATTACAAAATATGTATGAATAAACACTTCAAATCAGTAGATTATTAAAAATAATGAGAGATATACACAACATGCGACACATACACAAATTATACGTATGACAGGCTCAACCCACAGGAACAAGCTAACCTTTGATTTGAGAAGAAACACACTGTGGTAGAAGCCAAAAAGGATTGCACGCACTGCATTCATACAACCATACTTAGTATGCAAAAGAAAAAAATGAAATCAGGGGAACATATTTAAAAGCATCCGATTGTCTTACATCCATTCACGACAAAATTCATTAGGTGAAAAAGCTTTTGCGTTGTCCATCCATATTCCGGTACCCTTAGTTGAATGCGGATGAGTTGCACCTGGTAGAAAGGATGTTCAGACTAGCCACCACAATGATAACATCAATATTTTATGTTGCAAAATTAAGTAATTATTTTCGCCACATATAAAATTATGGTGAGATATACTATAGAGTTCAATAAAATACTAAAGAGAATAGAGCAGCTATTGGGGGGAGAGAAAGAGAGAGGGAGGGAGGAGGGAGGTGATGCCTCTCTTCTATGTTATATAAGGAGGGACACAGCATCTTTCTTTTCCTATTTGCCTTTATTCCTTAACATGTTGGATCTCAGCAAGTTGAGGTGCCTTTATTCCTCAAAATGTTGAAGAGTTCTTGTGGATGGGAAGATATCAACGAAGAAAATCTTATGTAGACAAATAGGACTCGTCCTATATCATGCATTCTGTATGGTTCTTTGTCTGAGTTGAAAGTTCATTCTGCACCACCCCTTTACCAAATATATTTTGGTCCGACTATATAGCTAACCTGAGAATCAGTAAGTATCCTGGTTCTATTTTATCATTATTCAGTGTTTGGAGAAGAAAATGAGATATAGAGGATCTTAGGGTGGAATAAGATAATGGCAATATGGGGGAGATCGAGGAAAAAAAGGAGTGTTGGGTATAAAATACCCCCAGCCGAAGTCCTCAACAGAATCAACGACCCCGCCAACAAGGCCGACCTTAAAAGAAGACTCCGCCCGAACTCTTACGGAAGCCGGGCTTCGTTCTCAACTCCAACAGCTACAGGCAGGCTTCGTCCGGACTCCTACGGGAGCCGGACTCCGCCGACAACTCCGACTTCAAGTTGACTTCGCCCGGACTCCTACGGGAGCCGGGCTCCGTCCTCAACATCAACTGCTGGTAAGCCCCGTCCGGACTCCTACGGGAGCCGGACTTGGCCTTTAACTTTGATTGCAGGAAGACTCCGCCCGGACTCCTACGGGAGCCGGGCTTCGTCCTCGACTCCAACGGCTGCAGACAGACTTCGTCCGGACTCCTACGGGAGCCGGACTCCGCCGACAACTCCGACTTCAAGTTGACTCCGCCCGGACTCCTACGGGAGCCGGGCTCCGTCCTCAACATCAACTGCTGGTAAGCCCCGTCCGGACTCCTACGGGAGCCGGACTTGGCCTTTAACTTTGATTGCAGGAAGACTCCGCCCGGACTCCTACGGGAGTCGGGCTTCGTCCTCGACTCCAACGGCTGCAGACAGACTTCGTCCGGACTCCTACGGGAGCCGGACTCCGCCGACAACTCCGACTTCAAGTTGACTCTGCCCGGACTCCTATGGGAGCCGGGCTCCGTCCTCAACATCAACTGCTGGTAAGCCCCGTCCGGACTCCTACGGGAGCCGGACTTGACCTTTAACTTTGATTACAGGAAGACTCCGCCCGGACTCCTACGGGAGCCGGGCTTCGTCCTCGACTCCAACGGCTGCAGACAGACTTCGTCCGGACTCCTACGGGAGCCGGACTCCGCCGACAACTCCGACTTCAAGTTGACTCCGCCCGGACTCCTACGGGAGCCGGGCTCCGTCACCGACATCGACTACAGGATAACTCCTCCGGACTCCTACGGGAGCCGGGCTCCGCTGACAACAGCAACTGCCGATAAGCCTCGTCCGGACTCCCACGGGAGCCGGACTTTCCACCTGACTTTAGTTGCAGAGGACTTCGCCCGGACTCCTACGGGAGCCGGACTTTGCATCTGATTTTGATTGCAGGGGATTCCACCCGGACTCCCACGGGAGCCGGGCTCCACCCACTACCCCAACCGCAAGGAGGACTCCGCCCGGACCCCTACGTGGGGTCAGACTCCGACCACAGCCGAACTTCAGCCGACAGATCTGTACTCCCAGGCCACAATCACGGCCACGATCCTGCTCCACTTCCTGCGGCAGATTCCGCGCAGCTCCATCACCCCCTGACAGGCCGCAGTAACAGTCGCAACACTGTTCCGCTCCCTACGACGGATCTCACGCGGCTCCATTACTACCTGACAGGCCACGATAAACGGCCACGATCCTGCTCCACCTCCTGCAACGGATACCGCACGATTCTCCCATCCGCTGGCAAGACGCGACAGCAAACGCCGCCCCACTTCTCGCGGCAGATTCCACGTGGCACGCCCCAGTGATGGCCACGGGTCTACTCCACTACTCTTCGCAGCAAATTCCGCCTGACCCTGGGCAGCCCACTACCAGGCGGTTACAAACGTCGCCATCAATCCGTTACCTCCTCCGCCTATAAAAAGGAGGACCCAGATACGTTATTCTATAAGCTCATTTCTTATCTAAAAACTCTGCTAAATTCTCCGTTCGAGCGCTCCATTCTTGTTGAGGCAGAGAACTGACTTGAGCGTCGGAGGGTCTTGCCGGAGCAACCCCACCTCCGGTTTAGACTTCCCTTGCAGGTCCCGACGGCGACCGCGACTTCTCCGACTCCAACTTCTCCGGCGCAAGCGGATTTTTGCACCAACAGGATTGGCACTAGAGGAAGGGCGGCGTCTTCGCAATACCCTTGTTCTTAAAGGAGCGCTCAACGGATCCACTTCCGGCCATCTTCTCCGGTACCCACTCCTCCTTCCTTCGTCTGATGCCTTCTTGCGAGGCCTTTGCACAATTATCTTCGGCTATGGTCGCCGATGAGGAGTGGCCGGGTGACCGGCCTCTGCCGGATTCCGTCAATGCCATCTCGGGGGAATCCTGACGGGGGACAACCAACATACCAGCTGCATCCCCAAGCGGCAAAAAGTTGAAGAACCCATAACCTTCACCGAAGAAGACACCCAGGGAGTCCAATTTCCTCATAACGACGCGGTCGTGGTTTCCTTGAATATAGCAAACTACGACGTCCGTCGCATTCTCGTCGACAACGGAAGTTCGGCCGACATCTTGTTCTACGACGCCTTTTCAAGAATGACCACTCTTGGCGGACATCTGAGACCGATTTGCTCCCCCTTGATAGGGTTTACCGGTGACGTCGTTCCGACGGAGGGAATGATGGCTTTGACTGTGACCGCGGGTCAGTATCCAAAGCAGTCCGAGGCTCTGGTGAATTTCTTGGTGGTAAAGGCGCCATCTGCCTACAATGCGATCCTTGGCCGACCCGGCCTTAATGCTCTTCGAGCTGTCGTATCGACCTACCATTTGAAACTGAAGTTCCCCACCAGCCAGGGGATTGGAGAGGTCCGGGGAGACCAAGCCCTAGCTAGACACTGCTACAACATCGCCTTGCAAAGAAGCGATCAATCGGACCCCTGTCCTGTCGATGGATTGGATGCTCGCGATGATCTCACTGAAGAGAGGGGCGGCCCAATCGAAGATCTAGTACCAATCCCTTTGAATGATGGGAACGCGGATCATGTGGTGCTAATTGGTTCCAACCTGGGGGAGGAGGTGCGGACGCGTCTTATTGATTTTCTACGAAGAAATGCGGACGTTTTCGCTTGGGTTCCAGCTGACATGCTTGGGATTGACACGGAAGTCATGGAGCATCATCTGGCTGTCGACCCAAAGCATCGACCGACAAAAGAAAAAATCCGGAGTCATGCCCCGGAGAGGCAGAAGGCGATAGCCGAGGAAGTGGATAAGCTTCTTAAGGCCGGATTCATTAAGGAAGTCAATTATCCTGATTGGATTTCCAATGTTGTTTTGGTCAAGAAAGCAAACGGCAAGTGGAGGATGTGTATAGACTTCAAAAAGCTGAATAAGGCTTGTCCAAAGGACAGCTACCCCCTTCCCAGAATCGACCAACTGGTGGACGCTACTTCAGGCCATGAGCTCCTCACTTTTATGGACGCGTTCTCCGGCTATAATCAAATTAGAATGACATCGGAAGATGAAGAAAAGACAGCTTTCATCACTAATCGCGGCCTTTACTGCTACAAGGTCATGCCGTTCGGCCTCAAAAACGCGGGCGCAACCTACCAACGGCTGGTGAACAAAATCTTCAAAGAGCAGATCGGCCGAAACATGGAGGTCTACGTGGACGATATGCTTGTAAAAAGCAGGTCTTCCAGAAATCATGTCGCCGACCTCGAGGAAACCTTTGACGCTCTTCGAAAGTATAGAATGAAGCTGAACCCAACTAAATGCGCTTTTGGGGTAACCTCAGGAAAGTTCCTGGGCTTCATGGTATCAGGGCGCGGGATTGAGGCCAATCCAGAGAAAATTCGCGCCATCCAAGAGATGACCGCCCCAAAGTCGATCAAGGAGGTTCAGTGCCTCACAGGGAGGGTAGCGGCTCTTAATTGCTTTGTCGCGAGGTCGGCCGAACGATGCTTGCCCTTCTTTCAAACCCTCAAGCAGCCGAAGAACTTCTGTTGGACCTCTGAATGCCAACAAGCGTTTGAAGAATTAAAAAGCTACCTTAGCTCACCCCCGCTGTTGGCGAAACCTGAACCTGGGGAGGAACTATTTTTGTACCTGGCGGTCTCTCCCACGGCCCTCGCGGCCGTCCTTGTCAAAGAAGAAACGAAAGTCCAGCGACCAGTCTACTACATTAGCCGCGCGTTGAGGGACGCCGAGACCAGGTACACCAAATTAGAAAAACTGACCTACGCCTTGTTGATTGCAGCTCGGAGGCTCCGACCCTACTTTCAAGGGCACACTGTGACGCTACTCACTGATCAACCAATCAAAGCGGTTTTGCACCGGGCTGACACCTCCGGAGGAATGGCAAAATGGGCGATTGAGCTCACAGAATTCGACATCAACTACAGACCTAGACCAGCAATAAAGGCCCAAATATTGGCAGATTTCGTAGTAGAGTGCACCATCTCAGAGGAGGCCGAGTCTAAGCAAGGTGAAGTTGACGACCTGAAGTCTCACCCGAACTCCCCCAACGAAGAGGCCAATCCCTCCGATTGCTTTTGGACCCTCTATGTGGACGGATCTTCCAACATGGCAGGCGCGGGTGCAGGCCTGATCTTGGTCAGCCCGGAGGGAGTCATCGCGGAGTACGCTCTGCGTTTCGAGTTTCCCGTAACAAACAATGGAGCGGAATATGAAGCTCTGATCGCAGGATTAAGGATCGCCAAAGAGCTGGGAATAGGTCAACTCCGGGTACACAGCGACTCCCAACTAGTGGTGGGACAAGTCAGCGGGAGCTTCGAAGCGCGGGAGGACAGTATGACCAGATACCTTGAGAAGGTAAAGGAGCTCACCCCCGCCTTCAGCAACTTCAGCATTAAACAGATTCCAAGGCTGGAGAATACCAGAGCTGATCTTCTCTCCAAATTGGCGACATCGGCTCCGGCCGAATTGCCCAAAGGCGTCCTCTTTGAAGTTCTAAAACACCCGAGTACAGAAGAATCGCGGCCCGTAATGGAGATCGACCACGAGCCCAGCTGGGTTGACCCGCTGATAATCTATCTCAGAGATGGAGTCCTCCCCCAGGATGCGAAAGAAGCTCGGAAACTCCGAAATCAAGCCTCGAGATACCTCCTTTATGAGGGTAAACTGTACAAGAGGTCATACTCCTTACCCCTCTTAAAATGCCTCCGGCCCTCGGAAGCTGACTACGCCTTATGGGAAGTACACGAGGGAGTTTGCGGAAACCATTTGGGAGCCAGGTCTTTATCCCACAAGCTACTCCGCCAAGGATACTACTGGCCAACGATGCATCATGATTCGATTGAATATGTCAAAAAGTGTGATCGATGCCAGAGATACGCCAACGTCCAGAGACAGCCCGCCACCGAGCTCACACCTTTGAGTGCCCCATGGCCTTTTGCACAATGGGGAATGGACATCCTTGGCCCCTTTCCCATGGCGTCTGGACAAAGGAAGTTTCTCCTTGTAGCGATCGACTACTTCACCAAATGGGTTGAAGCCGAACCACTAGCGAAAATCACAGAAGCGAAAGTGCAAGATTTCGTCTGAAAATCCGTCGTTTGCAGGTTCGGTTTGCCTAGAACCCTAATCACTGACAATGGGCGGCAATTCGCGGGAGCCAGATTCGCCGAATTCTGCGAAGATCTAAACATCTCCCACAACTTCACGTCAGTAGCCCATCCTCAGGCGAATGGCGAAGCTGAGGTGACTAACAGAACCCTTTTGCAGGGGATTAAGACAAGGCTTGAAAAAGCAAAAGGGACTTGGGCGGACGAGCTTTATCATGTGCTATGGGCGTATCGAACTACCCAGAGGTTACCTACGGGGGAAACCCCTTTTGCTTTAGCCTTCGGAACGGAAGCCGTCATCCCGATCGAGCTTAAACTCCCGACGGCACGAGTCGTGGCATTCGACGGACACCAAAATTCACAAAGTCTTAGAGCCAACCTCGACCTGCTGGAAGAAAGACGGGAGATCGCTCAGGTTCGAATGGCAGCCTACAGACAGAAAGTTGCTCGATATTATAACGCCCGGGTCAAGAACAAAGCCTTTAAAGCAGGAGATCTAGTGCTTCGACGAGCTGCTGTCTCGCAACCTCAGGACCGGAGGAAACTCGCCCCAAACTGGGAGGGACCTTATGAAGTCAAAGAAGTAGTCCGGCCCGGTACTTATTATCTTAAGGAGCTCGGAGGAGCTGACCTCCCGCGGCCGTGGAGCTCAGAAAACTTACGGATGTACTACCAGTGACTTCGTTTTAATCGAAAACCGCATATCCACATGTCTTTGGACAATTCAAACAAATCGTATCAAAAACAAAAGGGCAACCTCGTAAAGTCGAAGGCCCGGTTCCATTTAGACCGGATGGGGGGAGAGGCCTTACAACGCCCATTTGTGCCCCCACAGCCCTGTTAGGGACAGGAGGAGAACCTCGCCCTAACTTGAGCAAAGTCGAAGGCCCGGTTCCATTTAGACCGGATGGGGGGAGAGGCCTTACAACGCCCATTTGTGCCCCCACAGCCCTGTTAGGGACAGGAGGAGAACCTCGCCCTAACTTGAGCAAAGTCGAAGGCCCGGTTCCATTTAGACCGGATGGGGGGAGAGGCCTTACAACGTCCATATGTGCCCCCACAGCCCTGTTAGGGACAGGAGGAGAACCTCGCCCTAACTTGAGCAAAGTCGAAGGCCCGGTTCCTTTTAGACCGGATGAGGGGAGAGGCCTTACAACGCCCATATGTGCCCCCACAGTCCTGTTAGGGACAGGATGAGAACCTCGCCCTAACTCGAGCAAAGCCGAAGGCCCGGTCCTTTTAGACCGGATGGGGGGAAGGCCCTACAACGCCCATATGCGCCCCCCAAGAGGAAAACCTTGCCCTAACTTAAGCAACTTCGACCGATGGTAAGCCCAGCCCGGACTCCTACGGGAGCCGGGCTCCATCGCCGACATCAGCTACAGGACAACCCCGCCTGGACTCCTACGGGAGCCGGGCTCCGCTGACAACAGCAACTGCCGATAAGCCTTGTCCGGACTCCTACGGGAGCCGGACTTTGCCTATGACTTTGATTGCAGGAAGACTTCGCCCGGACTTGGAGCCGGACTTTGCCTATGAATTTGATTGCAGGAAGACTTCACCCGGACTCCTACGAGAGCCGGGTTCCGGCCACGACGCCAGGGAAGACTTCGCCCGGACTCCTACGAGAGCCGGGCTCCGTCCACAACTCCAACTTCAAGAGGGATTCTCCGTCCGGACTCCCACGGGAACCGAACTTAGCCTCGACTTCAGCGGAGAAAAACTCCAAGCAATAAAGGAAGGCAGTGGATCGCAACAGTGATGATTGGAAAACAAACAGCGCCCGAGGGCAACGGAAGCTCGGATCCCCGAATTCAAGCCCTAAGAGGGACCCCGAGTCCGAATGGCCCCGAGCGAACCTGCAGCCATTGACGGAAAAATGACAACCGGGTATCTTCGAACGGCGTAAAAGTCGAAAAGGAGCTCGGTAGATAACAACCCTACACGAATAGAAGAAGTCGTCGATGACCTTAGGACGACGTAAAAAAAAAAAAAAAAAAAAGAAAAGAAAAAAGAGAAGAAAGAGGAAAGGAAAATGAAGAAGCTCGACAAACAACTATTCGATGCAAGATGCAGACAAGATAGCAAAATCTCCTTTTCATTTAACAAGATATACGTTACAAGACCCAGTGGGTCAAGAAAAAAAAAAGAGAAGATATACATCATTGCAAGCCTCACGAACACGGTTCGGGAAGGATATACCGGAGGCCGCTCCCAGCTGCAAACTCCTCTCCCCGTCTCTGTCCTTCTCAGCCGCGTTCTCCAGTGCGTGTAACGGACCTATCGGCTCTCGCCTCGCTTCGCTCCATCTCCGAAGTCCCAACCCTAGGGGGAAAAGGGTGGGATAGATTCCCGGGGCGATAAGGGCAACGGCAGCAGTGACGAAGACCTGTTTCAAGAAGAGCCGGAGTCACCTTGGAGGCAGCGGTGACGCCAGAGATATGCTCCATCTCCGAATACTCCACGACAGCCGCCACCCAAAATGCTCCGGCAAGGTCGGCATGCGCTACTTCCACCGTCCCCGCAACAGATTTTGCTGCCCCACCGTCGACGCCGACCGCTTCTGGTCCTTCGGCCCCGACGGCATCAAGGATCTCGCCACAGCTTGTGACGACAGCTCTGCCCTCTTGACCGGTATCACCCCGCCTTGCTACTCCGAAATTCTCGGGCAGAATAACTTCACCGGCGGCCCCCGTTATTAAACTCCTGTTGTTGAAGGAATTCTTCCTTGAGCCCCCTTTAAAACGACGAAGTCCCTCACCGGCCGCCGTTCTCCTCCTCGCCTTCCTCCAAGCCCTAGACATCCCTTCAAGAATGGCCTCCGGGGTAGAAGACATGGTGTGGGAACCCTCAGAGAAGAATTGGGGGGCTGAAGAAGGCAAGGACTGGTGCGAGGGAAGTAGCTGAGTAGCTAGGCTCTCAGGTGAAAGAAAGATACCGTCCTATCAACAGGATGAAGCCACGAAGGGAGATTAGGGGGTTTAAATAGCCGACGGATCCTAGCGCAGTTATGGCGGCGGGTGTTCCTGGGCCAACTGGTGCGTGCCACGTGTCCCGCATGTCCCCCTCACCGCTATCGAGGGTTGACTGTTCACAAATTTCCGTAGCACGACGCTTGGGATCGCGTTCCGACGGGGGTTTCGAAAAGACTCTTCAGGTCACCTTCACCGGAAAACGGGCTCTGACGTGCACGCGTTAAAGGCCAAAATATCTGGGGGCGTCAGTGCGCGGGATTCGAAGGGACGGCTTCGGCTGTGCCCATCTCTCTGTACTTCCTTCGTTCGAAATTCAAACTCGGAAGTAAGGGAACTGGTGTTGGGTATAAAATACCCCCAGCCGAAGTCCTCAATAGAATCAACGACCCCGCCAACAAGGCCGACCTTAAAAGAAGACTCCGCCCGGACTCTTACGGAAGCCGGGCTTCATTCTCAACTCCAACAGCTACAGGCAGACTTCGTCCGGACTCCTACGGGAGCCGGACTCCGCCGACAACTCCGACTTCAAGTTGACTCCGCCCGGACTCCTACGGGAGCTGGGCTCCGTCCTCAACATCAACTGCTGGTAAGCCCCGTCCGGACTCCTACGGGAGCCAGACTTGGCCTTTAACTTTGATTGCAGGAAGACTCCGCCTGGACTCCTACGGGAGCCGGGCTTCGTCCTCGACTCCAACGGCTGCAGACAGACTTCGTCCGGACTCCTACGGGAGCCGGACTCCGCCGACAACTCCGACTTCAAGTTGACTCCGCCCGGACTCCTACGGGAGCCGGGCTCCGTCCTCAACATCAACTGCTGGTAAGCCCCGTCCGGACTCCTACGGGAGCCGGACTTGACCTTTAACTTTGATTGCAGGAAGACTCCGCCCGGACTCCTACGGGAGCCGGGCTTCGTCCTCGACTCCAACGGCTGCAGACAGACTTCGTCCGGACTCCTACGGGAGCCGGACTCCGCCGACAACTCCGACTTCAAGTTGACTCCGCCCGGACTCCTACGGGAGCCGGGCTCCGTCCTTAACATCAACTGCTGGTAAGCCCCGTCCGGACTCCTACGGGAGCCGGACTTGACCTTTAACTTTGATTGCAGGAAGACTCCGCCCGGACTCCTACGGGAGCCGGGCTTCGTCCTCGACTCCAACGGCTGCAGACAGACTTCGTCCGGACTCCTACGGGAGCCGGACTCCGCCGACAACTCCGACTTCAAGTTGACTCCGCCCGGACTCCTACGGGAGCCGGGCTCCGTCACCGACATCGACTACAGGATAACTCCTCCGGACTCCTACGGGAGCCGGGCTCCGCTGACAACAGCAACTGCCGATAAGCCTCGTCCGGACTCCCATGAGAGCCGGACTTTCCACCTGACTTTAGTTGCAGAGGACTCCGCCCGGACTCCTACGGGAGCCGGACTTTGCATCTGATTTTGATTGCAGGGGATTCCACCCGGACTCCCACGGGAGCCGGACTCCACCCACTACCCCAACCGCAAGGAGGACTCCGCCCGGACCCCTACGTGGGGTCAGACTCCGACCACAACCGAACTTCAGCCGACAGATCTGTACTCCCAGGCCACAATCACGGCCACGATCCTGCTCCACTTCCTGCGGCGGATTCCGCGCAGCTCCATCACCCCCTGACAGGCCGCAGTAACGGTCGCAACACTGTTCCGCTCCCTACGACGGATCTCACGCGGCTCCATTACTACCTGACAGGCCACGATAAACGGCCACGATCCTGCTCCACCTCCTGCAACGGATACCGCACGATTCTCCCATCCGCTGGCAAGACGCGACAGCAAACGCCGCCCCACTTCCCGCAGCAGATTCCATGTGGCACGCCCCAGTGATGGCCACGGGTCTACTCCACTACTCTTCGCAGCAAATTCTGTCTGACCCTGGGCAGCCCACTACCAGGCGGTTACAAACGTCGCCATCAATCCGTTACCTCCTCCGTCTATAAAAAGGAGGACCCAGATACGTTATTCTATAAGCTCATTTCTTATCTAAAAACTCTGCTAAATTCTCCGTTCGAACGCTCCATTCTTGTTAAGGCAGAGAACTGACTTGAGCGTCGGAGGGTCTTGCCGGAGCAACCCCACCTCCGGTTTAGACTTCCCTTGCAGGTCCCGGCGGCGACCGCGACTTCCCCGACTCCAGCTTCTCCGGCGCAAGCAGATTTTTGCACCAACAAGGAGTAAGAGGATCTTCCAAGTCTTTAAAACTCGGGGTGAAGATATTATAAAAGATGCTTTTACCTCTTTTTCCTGATCTCAGTTTTCCCAGTTGATTTCTTCCTTGCTGACATACCCTTTTTATTTCATTGTCCCCATCTTTTCTTTTTTTTTTTTTTTTTTTTTTTAATTTGCTATGATCTAGATATCAATTCCTTTAAAAAAAAAAAATCAACCATGCATCACTTTTTTGGAGAATAATTATTCATCATCTTAATGAGTTTCTGAAACAAAATAATGCCCTCTTTCAAGAAAAAAAAAATGCACAGAAAGAAATCTTTTTCAGCCAGAAATTAGCAATAAAATTTGAAGCAAAACATGACACCTCGATCCATCAAACGAGGTGGCCCAAAAAACTGCAAAGTTAAGTTCGCTTACTTAGCCACATCTTGTACACTAAAACAAAGACAAGGGATAGAAGGAAAAGATACCGCCTTTCAGAACACAAACTACATTTTGAGCAATAAAATATGAATCTGATCAAAAGGCACCTCAACACATCTAAAATGTCCAATTTAGCTTACCCACTCCGAAATAAACACGTGTCTTATAAACTAAAACAGAGAGAAAAGTGCGAAGAAGAAGAAGGGAAAAAGAAGTCTCCTTTCGAACCAAAACTCCATTTCGAGCAGTTTTCGATGATCCACAGTCCGTAAAACACAGATACAAAAGCCTCCTTGTGGATGCAAAACTACATTTTGGGAAATCAACTTGAATCTGATCAAAAGGCGACTCGATTCATCCAAAGTGCAGGCCTGTAAAGGTCCGACTTCGATTACCCGCAGTCAGTAAAACAGAGCGGGAGAAAAACGACCAAAAGAAGCCTCCTTTTTGATCAAAAACACCATTTTGGGCAACCAAAGTTGAATCCCAGCACATGGCGCCTCGATTTATCCAATAAGATAGCCGACAAAGGCCCAGCTCCCACACTCTCACCTCAAACAACTACATCCACCCGCATTAACCCAAAAAACGAGACAGGAGAGCGAGAGAAGGGCAAAATGGCGTGTTACCAGAGCGACGACGGAGACGAGGGAGTAGGCGACGCAGAGGGCGTAGAAGATGCCGCGCTGCCACGCCTCCGATCCATCGATCTCGTCCCACCACTCGATCCCGTTCCTCCAGGCCATCCCCTCCCCGCCAGAGAACTCCGCCACCATCCTCAGGGCCGGCATCGAGCTCGCTCCGGACTTCCCCTCTCCTTCACGAGGGATCCGAGAAAGACGAGTGAACACCAGAAAGAGGTGGGGGGGGTGGAAGACGTGGCGAGAATCGGGTGGGACTGACGTTGGTTCTTCCGCAGCGCATTGGACGGACGTGCCGCTTAGGCTTAGAGAGGTGCGGTCGGGTTCTTTTTTTCGTATTTTTGCATTATTACTTGGCGGTCCTGGGGATCTCGAGTCTGGGCGGCGTTGGTTTCGACCTGTAGCACAAAATTATTCGTAGCAGATAACGTTGTGGGGCCCGCTATGTTACACCATTTTTTTTTTGGTAGAACGCTATGTTACATTCGTATACCACATGATCATATTTGTAGATTAAATAGAAACAAATTTAAAAAAAAAATTCGGTAGTTATTTAAAAAAGAAAAGCATTTAGCTTGGCACCAGCAAAGTGTGCCATGGCACTGGCACATGCAATTTAATGGATGTAAGAAAAAACTATTATAATTTTCTATTTAATTAAAAAATATTAAAATTTAAATGGTTGCAGGTTGTATGATATTTTTGGCGGAAAATTTATTAGATGGGCTGGAGCTCCCAGTTCCATCATAGACCTCAGATGAAATGAATCTATTTAAAAAATTTATTTTTAATAATTAAATGAAATTTTATTTTAGATCTAGTTCACCTAATAATTTTTTTTGATATTATTGTGGTGTAGATGAGAGGATATCATTAGTCCCACATTATTTGTAAGTTAAGAAGATCGGCTTATATAAGATAGGACCTTCTCTCCCACGTAAAACATTTTTTAAAGGATAAAACTATGAGGCGTTAGAGATCGAAACGGACAATACCTCATGTATACAAAAACAGAGATTAATCCGTTTGAGCTATAAGCCATCGACGAACTATGGTGCACCTCCTGCAATCTTATCCAAAATTTTTTTTGACTAGAAAGCTATGTTATGGTATAGGTGGAAGGATATCATTAGCTCCATATTGGTTGTAAGTCAAGAAAAACTCTGATTTATATGGAACGAGACCTTCTCTTCCATGTGAGGTATATTTAAAAAAAAAATCATAAAATTTTGTACCATAATACTAGAGATCGAAGCAAACAATATTTCATGTACACGGAAGTGGAGATCAATCCATCAGAATCATAAGCTTTTGACCACAACAGATATAAAGTGCTTCAAAGATACGGTAATAATCAATGGTTTCATAGGTATAACTCATAGTTGTTGGATCTTAATTAAATACTTAATCTAATTGCCCTTTGGTTGTTGTCGACAGCAAACTAGGTCTATGATATTTGTATCCCAGTTGATATGACTTGGTCAATGATCTTTTTCCAGCATCAAAAAGGGGTAGTATAGTAAATAGATCATGGTTCAAGTAGCAAAAGGACTTTTGACCTTTTCCCGTCTCCAGATTGAGGAATTGGAGCCGGCTGGGCTCGGGCTCGGGCTCGGGCTCGGGCTCTGGCCCGGGTACGTGCTTCCAAGCAAGAAAGACAAGCTTTAGCCTTGGGAAGTGGGTTGGACGGAGAGAGTGGTGCCTGGTGCCATGCATTTGAGAAGCGGAGGAAGATTGGACAGCAGAAACGGAGTCTCGCAGTTCCTCGTTCCAAGCTTCGAAATTGTCTTGAACTTCATAAGAAAATCTTTCATTACTTAAAAGTTAAAAGTTCTAGTTCCCCAACTTCTCTTTTTGTAGTCTTTACGTGGGATATGTTATGAAAAAGAAAAAAAAAATATAATCTTATAAGTTACATATGACATTTTTTTGATCCTAGACCCACAAGAATCATCTACAAAAATTAATTTATAATTTTTTTTTTTAATAGAAAGATAGAGAGACCCATCTACTTTAAAGTTATCAAGACCTTGATACTCGAAATTATATCTACAAATCAAGATTCTTTAATTGCTAAATAAAGAGGTTATTGCTAAATAAAGGGGGCGGGTCAAGCCCCTGTTCATAATAATTAAATATTTTATTTATGATAGTAATAATGATTAATATTTTTTTATTTATTATATTTTTATTTCTATATTCGTGATATCAAGAATATATGGATTGATCATTAACCCCGCAGCCAGCGGCAGATCCGTGACCCACACGCACAAACCGGGTCAATATTTTAGCTTTCTTTCGACAGGATCAGATCAAGAGCTCAATCCTAAGAAATTAAAAAAAACCAAAAAACAAAAAACAACGCTGTTTCCAGCAGGACTGGGAATCCTTGCACCGAAGTGGTCCTGAACCACTGTGCCGGCGGCCGCCGTCCCCTTCTATAAAGCCCCTAACCAAGAAAAGTCCTGCTTTTTTTTCCGCTCCGGACTTCCCAAAGCTGTCGGCACCGATGATCGGCTCCGGATGCCGAAATCCCGGCCAGACCTCCGCCGGAATCGATCCCAGCTCCGCTGCGCGCGACGGTGACTCCCGGCCAGCCCCCATGGCGAGATCTGACCCCCGCCTTCCTCTCCTCAACCTCTCCGTCCTCGGTCAGAAGATGGAATCCCTCAGCCGCGTCCTCTCCGACTCCATCGGCCGCCGCGCCCCCCTCGACGACGACCAGCTCCAGCTCGTCTCCGCGGAGATCGCCTCCGCCGTCCACCAGACCATCCTCAACGGTGCCGCCCTCCTCGCCTGCTCCCACCCCGTCGACCTCGCCCCCACATCCGCCATCGATCCAGCAGCCGGAAAATTAGCCGATCAGATCGGTTCCGACCCGGATCCGTCGAGCTCGGCTCCGGATGATGGGGACGCGGCGGAGGAGGATGGCGATATCGTGGAGATCGACGTGGCGGAGCTGCTGGCGGAGCACATCCACTTCTGCGAGATCTGCGGCAAGGGGTTCAAGCGCGACGCCAACCTCCGGATGCACATGCGGGCCCACGGTAACCGGTTCAAAACCCTAGAGGCCCTCTCGAAGCCACCGGACCGGGACCGCCACCAGCCGGACGACGGCGGCGGGAGGAAATTGAGGTTCTCGTGCCCATCCGTCGGCTGCAACCGTAACCGGCACCACAGCCGGTTCCGACCGCTGAAGTCGGCGGTGTGCGTCAAGAACCACTTCAAGAGGAGCCACTGCCCCAAGATGTATTCTTGCCACCGGTGCAACAAGAAGAGCTTCTCGGTGCCGGCCGACCTCAAGAACCACCTCAAGCACTGCGGCGAGAGCCGGTGGCGGTGCTCGTGCGGGACGAGCTTCTCGAGGAAGGATAAGCTCTTTGGGCATGTCGCTCTGTTCGAAGGGCACTTGCCGGCTGTCGGGACGGAGGAGGAGGAGGAGGAGAAGGGGAAAGAGAAAGAATTGGTGGCGGGAGGAGGAGAGGATATTGGAAGGGGAGGAGATGAGCCAGTTGGTGAAGAGGGTCTTGATCCCGAGTTCTTTCGCAGGTTAATGAAGGAATTGGAAGGGATGGAAGGTGTTAATTGGCCGGCACGTTAGCATATTACTGGTGAGTGTATTCCCATCCTGTTATAAGCTTTTTGTTCTAAATTAGGAATTATCGTGTTTATAATAAGAGCTTCATTGTGTAATTCCTGCACTCTCCCGAGCATATACAGCAGTATAGGTTTCTTTTAACTGGAGCTTTAATGGCATACAACATTCATAAAAGCAGAGGATTAAGGGTTGATGTGATTAGTTTTGATCATTCTTAGATGTAGTTTTTGGTTGGGAATGTTTTTGGTGTTCATTGTTTTTTCTTTGGATTATTACACAATGAGGTTATGTGTGACCTGCTTTGCCCTCCTGAAAGGTTTGTTTCTAGGAAATGGCTCCTGCTGGTTACAGTCCTTTCTCTGTGTTGATGAAGATTATCCGGGGAATAGTCTCATGGAAGACATATTTGTATTATTGTTTCCCAGGAAGTGAATGTTAACATCTGTCTTACTCATCATTGTGGAGGCAGCTGTGACGCTTTGATCTTCACTGTTGTGTTTTCGGTTGCAGGTTCTTTTAGGTTTACATAAGTTTTGATCCAGCTCATTGTGGCACTTATGTCCTGATGTAACTCAGATGATAAATACAAGCTTCAATGAACTTATCTAGCATAACTTTATGTGTGGTTCTGCTGCCATAACTTTGATATTAAAGGTTATACTTTACAACAACCCTAGTTTCAAGTTATAGGGGCTTATGTTGATCCTCTACTTTGTGATAAGAATCTGACCTGTAGTATTAGACAGCGGAAAATTCATCTTCAAGGAAACCAAGTTCAAAAACTTGTACATATGAAACATCTGTAAATGTTGGTTATGGAAGTTCAGGTATAAAAGATGGCTTTTGTGTCAACATTCTACATGTTGTATCTCAATCTTCATTAAAATCTTCAGTACATTTGTAGTTTCTATTGTACTTCATTGGTGTTTATTGTTAACCTATATGACATATGGCACTGCCCTTGTTATGATCTTAAATTGACCTCAATATTCTATGCAAGTCAAAAAGTTAAAAATGCAATAGGCTGCATTCTTGGCCTATAGACATTGGGATTCCATTCTATGGGAAGATAAGCATAAATTTATAAGGATCACAAGGGATTTAAGCTATAGATAGCCACAATTGTCCACCAAGTAGAACGGCTGAAATTAAATGAGTAAAATTGGCTGAGAGAGGCATCCACCTTGAGGGAGAATTCATTAGGTACTCTCAGTACCCCTCTTTGTTGCCAACTTCTCCTTTTGCTTGGGCAGATGGCATCCCTCTCCATATTGTTAGCGCTAGGAAGAAATCCCAAGTTCAACTCCTTGTGGCATTTCCACCCATTTTTATTTTTTTTTTAAAAGAAAGTTCTTGTTTTTCATCTTTACAAACTCCCTCTTCTGCTTTGATTGATACAACTTCTAGGCTCCTATGTTGCCTGCACGTATATTCTTTGGACTCAAACATCCTGTGCCGATTTCCACAAACTGAAAAATCTGCCTTTCTTGCTCTTTCTCAAAGAATTGAAGCTGTAAAAGCACCTCTTTATGATTGTTACTTCCATGACTCATTATGATCTCTAATAGACAGTTTATACAGAAAATATGCTCCAACTAAGAAGCAGACGAAGGGTCAAGTTTTTCCCCCTCCCTTTCTTCTTCTTCTTCTTCTTCTTCTTCTTCTTCGGTAAATTCTTCTTCTTCTTCTTCTTCATTGAGACAGGTTAAACAAGGTAATATGAAAGTCCATATCAGAGCAGATGTATCCTCTGTGTTTATTGGCTCTGAATTTAGAAGAGTGAGAATCCCATGGCAAAAAAGTATGTGTTTTGATTTCCCTTGTACTAAACGTCTGGCTAGACCATATCCAATCATGGAGTCATGTGGTGCCATATGGTCTCCTGGCAAATCTCGCATATCGAGTATGTCCCTGAATAGCTTGTCAGCCTCTTGGAGTAGCAGTAGTTTCTGACTTGATATTAGACCAAGTTTTCTCGTTTTAGGACCTACAAGCGTATGTACACCATTTAAAGTTAAGGATACAGTTATGGTCCTTTTTATACTACAGCTGATGAGCAAGTGGATGAGCTAGCTTTTCTCAATTTTTAGGCTACAATGTTGAAGACAGGAGAGAGTTTTTCTGCCTACAATGCTAATGGCAGCAGAAAGGCAGCTATCGCGTGGATATCCAAACTTCTCATTGACTGCATTGACTTGCCTGCAGACAGCCTCCAAGAATTTTTCCGAGGGGAAAGGATGGAGACCCACCATCACCATGATTATACAAGTCCCTGGGGACTTGGGAATGCATCATATAAGATTTGTATGCAGGATTTTTGGCTGCTAACCAAGAATTATGATGCATCAGATGCTTGTGGTTGCAACTCCAAATTTTAACTCTTAGCAGATGTTCTTCTAAATGGAAATAAATCTCTCTCGTGGAAGTTGCAACTAAAGATTTCATCTGTGTTCCGACACTAGGAAATAATAATGTTTATTTGATCATTCTGATTGTTATGGGATAGCATGTTCATCCGGAAAGGAGTATATGGTGCATAATTTGCATCCAATCTGTGTATCCGAAGGGAATTGTGAAATGCCTACCTTTAGGCTCTCCTCCGTGGAGAACAATGGTGAAATAAGCTTTTGTCCATTAACTGGTTCTTGTGCTTGCATAAATGGGGTCATGTATTGGATGAAAGATGTCAACAAAGTATGCGGGTTGATTACTAAATTGAATAATAAACACACCTTGCATCCTTTTTCACTTCTTTCGACCTTAGAGATGATAAGAAGTGATTTCCCCAGCACCCTCTTTCTTAAATTATAGATGGTTAAAAAAAAAAATATTTCATACAGATACCTGAACTCCTTGCACAAATTGGATGGCAAACTTGTATAATTCCTTTTGCATTAAAAAATGCCTCTCAGGTTTTCAAAAGATGGATTATTTGTTACAATCGCATAAAGGATGTTGCGTAGTTTATATAGACGATGTCTTTGTTTTCTCTAAAATAAGAAAAGAACATAAACAACATTCTGTAATGGCTTCATAAAAAATGAAGCTATCTTTTACCAAAAAGGTATTGAGCCTGACAATAAGATATTGGATATCCAGGTTTTTGTATTAAAGAAGGAAAATTGTAAATGGAACCACAGATTCTAGACAAGTTTTTAAAAATTCCAGGAATGCAAACTCTAAAACAAATAAGAAGTTTCTTAGGAATACTTGATCATGAATGAAAAATTTATCCAAGAATTATCCAAGAAAGTTAATCCTCGATATCTCTATCTAAAAGATCAACCAGAAAAATCATCTACATTGATAAAACAATTTTTTTAAAAAAATTTATAGAAAGAAATTAAAAAGAATGTGCAAATCTTCTGCCCTATATTACGCAAGTAGACTTGTATTAACCTATTCAACATGGACTAAGCAAAGCACAACCCTTCATGCTTTGATCTTTTAGATTTTCCAATTAGATATTGTTTTGCCAAATGGTACACCAACTGAAAAACCTTTTAAAATCATTAAAAAAATGCAGAAAATAATTTAAAGATTATTCAATATTTTAAAATTATCTAACAGTGATCGCTAGAATGATTACATAATACACACCCTTTTATTTTATTGTTCTCCGAAATATGACCGATTTCTCGAAGTTCTGTCATCTCCTACGGTACAAATTATCTAAGTTCATCATTAGTCCTCTGATGAAATAGTTGAAGTCCCATCGGTTTTCTGTGCTCTGTTCTAAATCTTCTCCCAGCTGGTCTTGGGACCTATGGCACTTCTTTCCCTACAGCTTCACGATAGCCCGAAGTATGAGCACTAGAAGTTCACTTTCTGTACCTCATTTACATGCTTAAGTTGTGAGATGACACCTAGGTAATCATTCATCTCAAGAGCAAAGCTTCTAGAGAGAAGAGAAAGGAAAAGGAAAGGAAAATATAGAACTAGATGAAAATTTTCACATTTAACCATAGGACCCCTTGTTTTCTCAAAAAGAACAATAGACTTATGTTGGATGTTTAGAATACTTAGGCTAAAAGCAATTGAAACATTAAAGAAATTTCTTCTCCCATAAATGGATAAACCTCTATTCTATCTCTCATAGGATCTATAATTCTCATATCAAATTTTACAACCTGAATTAATTCACCAAAAGCACTTGAAAACGTAACAAGTAAAATAAATGGTTGGATTTCAGCGTCAAAATACTTTCAGTTTAGGAGATTTTGAAAGAAAAAAAAAAATCCAGAGCAATTTCATCTTTGCAAAAAGTGAATCCTTTTAACTCTCTTTTTTTGCAGAAACCGTCCATTTCAAACTTTACCAGATCCTTATGCCTTTACATATAATATATAATCAGTATGCACATAATTGTAATAAACACGCATATGGTCGACTAGCGCGCACACAAGAATGTGTTAAGCTGGTCATAAGGAAAAAGGTACAATGGTCCAAGGAAGTTTGAAGTGGACTTTTTCTTCAAAAGAAAGAACAGAAGTGACCTGCTTCGCAGAATGAGATAAAGTTGGGTTTCTCCATGCAAAACTCCCTTCAATTTGAAAAGCATGATAGGATTTGTACAAATGTGAGATTCTTCTTGAGGAAGAGAAGACCCAGGGACCAAGGCAGAGGCATGTACCTAGAGGGCCCTTAGCCTCTGCCTGCACAGCAACACTCACAAAAACAAAGCAGGAAGAAAAGAAAAGAAAAGAAACTATTTTCTCACCATTCTTCACATTCCTAACAACAAGTTGATTGTAATTCCACCTTCAATTCATCTTCCCCCAGAGAGTTCAATGGCTTCCTGGTTATGCATAGAATCTTCATCCCAGTTAAATCTCCGTTGCATCATCTCGTATTCTTGCCCCCGTGAAACTTCAATTTGCCGCCACTCTTCCCACCTCTCAGCCAGCCCCTCCCCTTCAAGCATCCGAACTACTTCAGACATTGTGGGACGATCCTCCGGTGATGCTTGGGCACAAAGCAAAGCAACCTGAATCATCATTTCCACTTCCTGGCTGTCATAGTTCTTTTTCAGGTTACGGTCGACAATAGCATCCAATCGTTTTTCCCTCTCTAGTTTCTTAACCTAGGTTTGCAAAAGAACAGTCACTAGCAAATCATCAAGAGCTACAGATAAGTAACTAGACTGAATAGCACATAACAACAGTTATCTGCATATGCAAGAAACAAACATTTAAAGGTTCGTTGTATAAATATATATATATATATATATTTAAAAAAAGATCTACATGTTATCAAAAGGGCAAACAATGAACTATTCTCATTCTATATGAGATTGAGATGAACACCCCTAAAAGAAGTCAATGGTAACCAAGTTCTTCCATGCCAACAAAATTTTATACTACTAATCTAGCCTTCTTGCATGTGCATAATTGAGAACATGTGTAGCTCATCCTATGGCAGAGAAATTGCTTCTTGTTGATATTTTGGAAAACGAGATAGGACAGAATCCAATTTTCAAGTAAAAAAGGATAAAATTTATGAAACTAAAGGAAAAAAAAAAAAAGAAAAAGAACTTGCAGACTGCATCAAAGTATATCATACTTTTTCAGTGCAATTACCTGGTATGTTGTACATAGAAGCATTATGGAACCATTTCCAAGAACGCAACAGGTTGTAATTGATTCAGGTTTTCCTCTCTGGTACATCCAAAAACCCACATATGTCCAAGATCAGGCTCAAGTTCAAAAGCAATGGCATCAAGTTTTTGCCTGCCTTCCTACTTTTACAGTTCATCTCATATGCCCAATAACTATGTGCATGTGAAATGTATATATTTACTATGTAGTTTATGATATTGGTATATTTTTAGTAAGTTTCTCACCTTGATGGTGACCACTCTTTTGATATGTATCTTTACCTGGCGCTGTTGCTTAGTGAGAGAAGCCCAATACAGCTTCACAGAATTTTAGGGTGATACTGTAAATGATATGGTGGGTGAAGGACAAGCGGGCACCAAAACACCATACATCTTGCACCATTCAAGATTAGGCGTGCCTTACGATAATACTGTTGTCTTGCTGAGTATCAGCAAACTCAGACATGCAATGTTATAGATACGATCTTAATATCCAATTCTTTACAATTCTTGTACTTTATGCAAGAAATAAAACTTAACTAAATATGATGAACTCTCCAACATGTATCATATGATAGAAATTCTCCTACATTTTTTAGGGGTTTTTCACCTATCCCTGCAGATATGGATTATATCTACTAATCAAAATCATTGTTTGCAAACATAAAGCTCAATTCATCCTTTTTGGAATTGATGACCCTCAAGTTAAATTTTTGGCTGACAGTGTAACAAGTCTTATTTTAACTATAAAATGACTCTTTTACCCTTTGGGTTGATACCCATGAAAAATATATGCAAATTATAACTTCATGATACAAATTGAATGTTAAAATTTTTCAGGGGTGTTGGTGCAAAAGAGTAATACAGCCATTTAAAACTTAAAATTGGTACTTATTAACGACATCAGGCAAAATTCTAAAGATGGATATCATTGCAAAAACAGGATGACTGAAGGGGGAGAGACGCAAATACTGATTTTCAAGTGATGAATACGTAATAGCCCATATTTAAAAGTTGAATTGCTATTACCTGAAATTAAGTACTCCCAACAACACCCTCCAAAAATATGCACCAAGAGGTGATAATTCAGCCTAAGCTAAGCATGATATGCCAATTTTTGAGCAAGCAATATAAGTAATAGTAGTACAAGTAATACGTCATCTGAGTTGTACAAATCGTATAGATTCTTATCATCTAAGCTATTAATGTATTAGCCTGTTTCATTTACGAGGATGCAAGTCATAGAATACATCATTTATAAATCATACATACATGAAGACATGAAATATTGGATCTGTATAATTTAATACAAACTACCATGAATACATAGACGCACAAATGAGAATTAGTAACCCATATGTCTACAAAGTAGTTTAGTCATTTGACCTAGACAATCAAGAAAGTCACCAATTTGGAATAGCAAAGTGTTTAGATTATCTTTTCTGTACTGTAAACAGCAGAAATACAGCAAAGTGGTGGCTAGCATCTTTTGGTAACAAATGCTGAAAGAAAAACTTGCAGTGCGAGTATCAACTATATGACTATGTCTATTGAAACTAGAAAAGTTTATAATATGAGAAATACTTAAACAATATGAAAAACCATGCCGAAGAGAAAAAAAATCATGACATAACCATTGTAAGAAATCAGGTGATTCTCAAAAGTGAAAAGATGTAATTCAGCAGAGCTAGGCAAACTTACATGATCAAGCAAGAGTACATCATCTTCTTCCTCCAAGCGAGAAAAGTCTATAGCACGTTGTCCGGTAACAAGTTCGAGAAGCATGATCCCATAACCAAAAACATCAGTTTTCTCAGATGACCTTCCAGTCGACAAATATTCAGGTGCTATGTGGCCCATAGTCCCACGAACTTGAGTTGTCACAGATGTACTCCTCACATCAACCAATTTTGCCAAGCCAAAGTCCCCAACAACTGCTTCAAAATCTTCATCAAGCAAGACATTAGCAGCTTTAACATCACGATGTATAATTTTTGGGTTGCAATGTTCGTGAAGGTACTCCAAACCACGTGCAGTGCCTAAAGCCACTCTTTTCTTGTAGGCCAATCTAAAACTGGTTCCCCAGGTTTAAAGTCTGCACTAGTCAAGGCATTGAGGACATGCAATCAGAAATCAACAGCAATAAAGATAGCAGGTGTTAGGTTACCTGAAAAGTGATACTCCAATGGACTCTGTGAGTAAATGACAGAATTAAATGTGAATTATAGTGCATCACATGCATGACTTATTTATATATACTGATCAATTCAGGTTGCATGCCAGACCATTGCTACTGAACATGCTAAGGTGAGATTCAGGAGGCACCCACTCGTCCAAGAATGTTGCATATTCACTAAATATGACAAACCACTTGACTCTTGGAACAAAAAAAAAAGTGTTAAAGAACTTATGTTCAAAATGTGTGCCTTCTTATGACAGTTTGAAGCATTGATGGTCTTCAAGACCTTACCCACCAAAATGTAGCATTACCATATAGTGCTCCATTTGAATATATCAAGGTCAACATGAAGTTTTAAGCCCATTATATTACTCGTTGGCGTAATTATACTTTCACATGAAAATGGAAATGTTTGAGAACAGGGGTAGAGCCCTAACTAGAGCAAATATTTCTTGCCCCTGCAACAAATTCCCATCTTAATAGAGGGGAAGAAATCAGAAAGAATTCATGCAGAAAGAATGACATATTGGGAAAAAAATTATGGAATAAAGAAATTTGGTAACTTCATCGTTGTCTCAGCATTAGTACCTCGTAAACGGTAGGCAACACTCAAGTTTTGCATGAAAGGATAAACTAGAAGCCGTTCTGTTGGTGTTGTACAAAAACCAAACAACCTCAATAGATTTCTGTGAACAGCTACACTTATCAGCTCCACTTCACGTAAAAATGCAGCCTCCCCTCCAGGATTTCCATAATAAGTCAACCTTTTTACAGCAATTTTTGTGTTATCTGGAAGCACTCCTTTATAAACTTTTCCAAAACCCCCCTGTCCAAGAATATTCTTCTCACTGAAGTTCTCTGTTGCAAGTTGTAATTCTCGCCAAGCAAATCTCTTCAACTGTCCAAATGCAATCCTGCGATCAACTTCACCTAAATGTCAAAAGTGTTTGCAATTTGTCAGAAACATCTGCTCCATGAAATTTATGTATAAAAAGAAAAATCACATGGCAACAACCATTTTAATGACATTGCAATCTTTAACATGAGGTCATGCAAAATTAATAGATAGAGGGCAAGCCAGCAATTTTTTTCCAATCCCTCTCCGGTTTGACTTAAGTTGCAAATGTATTGAAAAATTTAATCATGATGGAGAAAGAGTTAGATGCGGAAAAACAAAAATTCAGAACACTTGAAGTGGATACTAAATGGGAGAAAAGACAAAAGCACCAAGTGCAGTAATACCATTTAGATACGCATAAAAGTGTTCCAAAGCAAAGCTTGGTGAACCATCTAATTTAACGACTAAATGAAAAGACAGACCTGCAACATCTACAAAAACTTCCCGTCGATAACCTTTCCTCCTAACCTTACAGAACAGAAATGCAGCCCCTATAACAAGGAGCCCTATTACTCCTCCAACACTGCCCAGCACAATTCCAATCTCTGGATTGCTGGATCCTCCTGTCAAGACAAATCAAAAATAAGGACTGTTGCCTGGAGCCAAAGTGCACAAAGTTTCCCCTCCCAAAGTAAAAGGTTTTCCCAATAAATATAGTTAACCCAGATAAAGGACACAACAAACAGCACATGTTACCTTGGCCAGGTACATTGGATGCACAAGGGTGTGGAAAATTTGAGCCACAATTTAGATTGTTACCTGTAAAGCTGCATGAAATAACCAAATCAGATCAACAGCCATGATAGGAGCGCTTGCATCCAGATATTCTAAAGATCTGGCCATACTTGTATTTGGCTACTTGGAATAGACGATCTGGTACTAGACCACTAAGATGATTGAACGCTAGACCACTGCAAACACAAGTCAGATTGTGGTTGTCCAGATTTATAAGAAACATTTCTGAACATAAAGTAATGCTTAGCATTGTCAAAAAATATCTAAGCACGAAGACAGATTAAAACACAATTTTGTGGTTTCTTACAAAGCAGACCCAAAATCAGCATCATTAGTGGTAGCACTTACATGTCATTTAAGCCTGGAAGGTTTGAAAGGGATTCAGGAATATTTCCAGTAAGTTTGTTTTGATTCAAAGTCCTGATCACAAGGTTAAATGAATGCAAAAATGAGGAGAGGTTAATTCCAACATTTGACTTAAATAGTCAAAGCTATGATCCTACTTACAAAATTGAAAGCTTCGAAAGCCTGCCAAGAGAAGCGGGTATTTCTCCACTTAAAAGATTATTTTCCAAATTCAAGTTTGTCAGACTAGATAAATTTCCAAATGATTCTGGTATTCCGCCAGTTATATTGTTATCTGGCAAGGACCTGCATGGTTATACATCAAGTTAGGAGAGAAATGAGGAACCAGCGCTAGATGATTGCAATGATGCAGTAATTCTAATAGGGGAAATAGCTCCATGTACACAAAACCATTGGTTATTACTTTCCCATGTAACCTGTTAGGCTCAATGTATGTACAAATAAAGCATCAATGTACAGATTTACAAGCCTATACTCCCACAACACGTGTGAATAAAAAGCATTATTCACACTTTGTTCTTTCAGAATCAATTAGTGCAAATTCAAAACCATGCTGTTGATGCTGATGGAAGTTATGTCAGCTCGTTGGCATCCCTCTCCTTCTAGGGAGTACCATGCTCTTGATGGTAACTTTCATAAAAGACTTACAAAATCTAGAATGTGAGGACAGGAGGGTTCCATAGCAAATTCAACATATAACATAGGCACAAAGGTACATGGGATCACTCCTTTCCTCCTGGAACAAACCTGATTTGGACAGGGAATATTTAATCCCGCTCTTTAGTGATCCTTCTCTCATTGCTTTTGTATTTCTATAATGCATTGCTTTACTATCAATGCAGACAGTTCTCAAGCTAATTACTTAGATTAATCAAATTATTATATGCTAACTCCCGCAATACAATGAATTTGATGCCCAAACTGCATATTCAAATATTAAGCTTAAAAAACAAATGGCAACATATAAATTTTCCTCATCTGACTTGCTATTGATACTCAAATGTATCAACAAAAGAAACAACACATAATTCAAAGTAACTTTTCCTTCTGGAAAACTAATTATAGCACATGTTGACTATAATGATTCTCCCTATAGCCCTTTACAATGACAAAAATCTCTTTTTCCTCAAATGGAGAATTATAGTGGATGGCTATCTTCTTTTTATGAAGCAATGCCGCAATAACGTAACTAAAAGGATATCATAAATACCTGACGCAAAAGTCATGTACAAGCAAACTGAGTTAGGTCAAGATCAGCAATCTATAGAATAAAAGAAAAGGTAATTAGCCTTTCTACCCACTAGAGAACAAACAAGGAATTGGTTATCAGTGTGAGCTCCAGGAGATTTCACAACGTTTTCTATTTGGCTCCATCTAATAGACCTAAAAGAAAGTTCTAGTTTTCCATACCCAATTATGCCTTTTTTTATCTTTTATCTATGCTCCTGCTTGTAGCATTAATCTTGTAGGTGTACTTCCTAGTTGCATGAGTTTACAATTTGTAACCGTGATTGCCTTCTAAATCATACACCAAACCCTGCCAAAAATTGGCTTTGCTAGGAATTTCAGTATTGTATCGTAGTATGTTGACTTCAGGTTGAGAAACAATTGCAGAAAGTTTCCACACTTCAATGAGCTGTATTTTGATTCATTAATTTAACCTCATATAGGTGGATTAAGTTTTGCAAGTGTAGACCAAGGTAAGGTGATATCATGAAGATTTCAAAATCTTTGGAAACATATAACTATACTTACAATACAGTTAAATAGCTCAGCTCTCCAATTCTTGGAGACAAGGTTCCAGTGAATCCCATGTTAGGCAATGTTCTGCGCAAACAAAGCAACAATAACAATAAATAAAAGCAAGGCATTGTATTAGGCAATGTTCTGAGCAAAAGGATAAGCTAGAAATCAACAAACATGATTAAGTTGGCAATGCATACGTACACCATAATAGCAAAAAAACATCTGGGAGGAATAAATAAACAGGAACTGAGATATCAAGAAATAACTTACACTTGAATGACATTGTTGTTATTATCACAAATAACAGAGTTCCATGTGCAGGGATTGACTTGATTTGTATTCCAATCAACAAGCTGACTGCCACTGGCATTTAACTTACGCTTCATGTCATTTAATGCATCTCCTAGAAACACATGAATATTAATAAGTTCACAAAATTAGACAAAAACAGAATGCATAGAAGATAAATAACTATATCAACTTTGAGAAAATAATCGAACAAAGCAGTTCATCAACTACATTTTGCTAATAAAAGCTCATCAATGCACATAATATCATCATAAGCATGTCAACAGTCAAGGTCTGATCATCATTTGCCTACCCAATATACACATCATCTTAAAGTAGCAGATGCATCTGAAGCTTAATTCTTTCCTGAAAAAGTTAAATATTTTTCCAGGTGGAGGCTAAAGAAAAGTATTATGTTACAATTAAATGTCCTTATGGTACTTTTTAATTAGTTCTTTTCTACACCATCAAGTTGGAAAAGCTGGACAAGCCTCCAATCTACCCCAAAGTATAAACTGTTATGACCCATAACTAATAGACCAATACCCACCCAGTCACACCCCAATCTCCACTCCCAGTTCACCAGATAGAGCAGATCCCATCCGACTCGCAGCCCTTGAGACCATGTTCAATTTTTTTCATTTTCTTCCCAAATACTCATAGTTCCTTTTCATACACAATGGATCAACAAAGTGTACCAGAAATAAGGCCAGATTTTTCTTCTTATCATGGTCGAAAATGATGATATTAAGAAAGTTAAGTGGACTAAAACTCCAAACCAAGGTTCGTTGTACCGGTACCGGATGGCGTGCCGGTGCCGGACTGGTACGATACAGTACCGTACCGACATACGGTACGTCTAGACGTACTGGTACACAATATTTTTTTCGATTTTTTTTTTGATTTTTGAAGTTAATAATTGATAAATACAACCTCAATATGGCATTATATTGCATATTATTGACATATTTGGGTTCAATTTGGAGTTAGGTTGCGGTACAAAGACTCTTGATCCAAAATTTCAAACATATATTTATTTACATTATATTTCAACTATGTCATCTTAAAACTAAAAAAAAATATATAAAATATGCATTAAAATATATCTAAATATTTAAGTACAAAGCGCAATAACTGATATACGAACCTTAAGATGTACTCTGCATTTAATTTCTTGTCGAGTGTCTGTGACGCTCGTAGATGTCTGGATCATCAACATAGTCTGAAGGAATATCAGTCCAACCCTCTAGCCAAGCTGCACCGTACTCTCGAATATTCATCATCCCATAAGGCATCCTCTCTGGATTGTAAGACATCTCAGACCTCTCGCTAAAACTCTGACTCTGAAAAATATCCTCGAGATGATGGTACGGTTGTGGAGGAGCCCATCCAAATATGCCAGTCGCAAAATCTAATCCGTAAGATGCTCCAGACTGCATAGGGTAGTAACCACTAGAAGATGATGCCTCGGATGCACCATATGCATATGGATCATAAGGTGGCTGTGGATAATAGAATCCATAATGCGAGGATGATCCAAATACATCCATGGACCCTACTCCACGTGCAAGATCGTCCGCAGTATATATATAATTAAAATATATGCAAGTATAACAAAACACGATAGTTTAATGATAATTAAAATAATTATATATAATTTTAAAATAATTTTAATAATTATTTTAAAACTTATAATTTCAAAATAAATATGTTATATGCTTCAAATAATATTTTTAAATTAACTAAAATATAAAACTATTTTTATATATTTTTTATTTTATAATTAAATTTTTTAATTTAAATAATTAAAAAAATAATTTTTTAATTTCAAATATTTGAAAAAAAAATTGAAATTAGATTTAAGTAGCTTGAATCATTCTAAACATGATTCCCAAACTCTAATTTTTTTTCTAAAATTTAAATTATTTTTAATTTTTAAAAAAATAAATATTTAAAAATATTTAAAAAATATATAATTAACGAAAATTAA
Source organism: Elaeis guineensis (assembly GCF_000442705.2). NCBI lineage: Eukaryota > Viridiplantae > Streptophyta > Magnoliopsida > Arecales > Arecaceae > Elaeis > Elaeis guineensis. The sequence continues at coordinate 67,330,809 of NC_026007.2, forward strand.
AAATTTTGGTGTCATCGTGTAGATCTTCCAAAGATCTATCACATATAATTAAATCATACCAAAATCATAAAATTTTGGCATGATTTTCTCCTATTTTTATTTTACCTCATTTTTATCCTATTCTAACAACAAAAACAAAAAAAAAAAATTTACTAACAAAATAACAGATTATCTTACCTTCGACCAAAGATCAGTCTCTTCTCAATCACTCTTCCAATTTCACAAAATTTTGCCTTCTTTTCTAATTTTTTTAGAGGTCTCAACGATTAAGTTGCCCACGACCATGGATATTCTATGAGAACTCTCAAAGAACACCGAAGGCCTGGTGCTTATTAAAGCACCAGGCCCTCCCCCCATGTGAAGTGGGCCACGCCCATTTCTCTCTCCCCTCCCTCCCCCAACCACATGAAAAGGCCCCACCTTCGTCCCTCCCCATGTGAAATGGTCCCCTCTGGGCGGTACGGTTCGATTCACCCAAACCAATGCAAACCGAGCTTATACCGCCAGTTCCAACGGTATGGGCCCGAACCGGCACCGAATCAGGCGGTTCGGTGCGGTTCGGGGGTCGTTTTCCGAAAAAACAGGCCCGAACCGGACCGGTAAGGACCGGTCCGGCTCGGTACGCCCCGTACCGGACGGTTCAGTCTGATACGGCAAACCCTGCTCCAAACAAATACAGTGAATGCCTAAAAAAATCCTAATTTTGCCCCCCATATCCACCCAGTTAGCCTGCAATGAATTAGATAGGCAATTGTCACCCCCCCAACTGACGCCATGCATACTTTCTCTTGGTTTTCTAATAAAACTGCAACATCACATTTTACACCTGGCATCTATTAGAAAAAGCAGGAGCTTACATACTGCGAAGCTATAGAAAACCTCCTATAAGAGTATCCAGCCCAGCATTATGGCAGAAATTTTCTGGAACCAAAAAAAAAAGAAAAAAAGAAAAAAGAAAAGCTTTGATAGACATAGACTGCAGCCTCTGCTCAACATACTGACAACTAAACTCCTGCATCTGCCACAAAGCAAACCGAGGCACTTCAAAGGAGAACAAAAGCATGCAAAAAAATTCCAAGCCAGAAACGCAACTGGAAAATATAGTTGGTTGTGGACCTACACAGTTTAGTACTACGGTCACATTGGCAACCTTATAGCAGATTAAAATCTAGTGATAGAGCTTATGCTGCTACAAAAAGGATGTCAAGGTAGCCAAAGCGATAACCATCTTGAGCAATTTGAAGCATATTAACCCCGGGAAAAATTTGTCTTATCCACGGAATATTAATACCACCGTTCCTATATAGAGCACTACTGCAAAATTAGGCAGAAGCTTGCACACACATGGTATAAGCCTGACCAATATCAGGATCTCCTTGCCAGCCTCACTGCTTCCTGGCAGCAGACCTTTTCACATGATATTGCTACACTATTTAATTTTAAACAATGTTAAGGAAAAAAATGGATTTCATCTATACGATAAGTACAAAAGGAAGATGTTCATACATGCAGTCAAGTGTTCTTTTGATATCATTGATAATCTCGTCATTGACTCTCAAGTAGTTGCTAATAAGATGCACCTTCGTGTATGTCATTGGCAATGAGAAAAGAGGCAGCAGAGATCCATGGCTTATGCAGCTTACCACACAAAAAAAGCAAATAGATATGCATCTCTAAACAAGCAGGCATCTGTAATTTCTTGTAATTTCCAAATTATTGTATTTCAATTTTCATGATGCATGCTTCAAGAGATGGGAGAACACCAATTTTTACATTCCATTTTTCTGTGTTTGGCATGGTTTACTGTTTGTATTGCTCAGGGCCATTGTCACTCAGTCACACCAACTTTCCTGTATTCTGCAAGTTAGGCCTTTTCTTCCATGACAGCAGCAATAATTATTAGAAAAATAAAAGTAAGAAGAAGGAATGACAAACAGGAGAAGATAGCCAAGATCTGCCGCTAAGGTGACAAGCGGACAGGCAAACAAAAGAATATCACAGAAGCAACTGCCTTCAACCACAAGATTGACAGCACCCTCAATAAACTAGATGCAAATTCTAGAGCCAATGTTCCAAACACCACCATTATTACTCAAAATCATGTTTTGCACTCTCGGTAACTCATAGCTATAGTTGTTTGAAAATCCTGACTTACTTCTTTCTAGATATCCACTAAAATCATAAGAAGGTATATTTCCAATTCTCTCTCTCTCCCCCCCCTCTAATTTGTGTGTGTTGAGCAAATGAGTCACCCCTCATTGTCCCTGTTGTTGTATAGGAGGGAGAGCATCCTTAGTCCCATATTGGTTGCAAACTAATGAAGACTCTGGCTTATATGGGATTGGACCTCTTCTCCCTCGTGAGGCACTTTTGAAGGGTAAACCATGAGGTTCCATGCCATAGTGGCTAAAGGCCAAAGCAGATAATACCTCGTGTATGCAGGAGCAGAGACCAATCCACCCAAGCCACGAGCCCTTGACCACAACATTGACGCTAGAGGAAGGGCTTATGTACCTTCGACGGATTATGATGCACCTTCCGCAACCTTGCACAGATCCCCTTGACTGGAAGGCTATTGTGGTAGGAGGG